>NW_006288889.1:146971-153861 GCF_000327345.1 Myotis davidii | reverse complement strand
CAGCCTGGATGGACCTGGAGAGCATTATGCTAATCAATATAAGGCAGTCAGAGAAAAATAAATGTCAATGATCTCACTCATTTGTGGAATATAATCAACAACATAAACTGACGAACAAAAATAGATCCAGAGACATAGAAACATCAAACAGACCATCCAACCTCAGAGGGAGACAGGAGAAGGGGGGTTCAACAAAAGGACTTGTATGCATGCATATAAGCATAATGAATGGACACATAATGTAGCGGGGTGAAGGCATGTGCTGGGTGGTGAAATGGCTGGGGTGAGATAAGTGTGGGGAAAGGACACATACGTAGTACTTTAAACAATAAAGAATTTAAATTAAAAAAATGTTTGTTTCTTTTCTCTCTTTTTTTGTACTTTATTATAATGCCTATAATTGGCTGTACAATAATTTGTATTAAATTGTAGTACATGCATTTTATGCTATACCAGTGGTACCCAAACATGTCTACAGAATGGAATCATCAGAGAATTTGGAAAAAAAAATATATGTGCTTATGTTCTAAGGGCACAGATTCTAGTTTAATTGGTCAGGAGTATGGTTTAGGTTTCTAAATTATACTTATATTTTAGAGAGAACTCCTTTGTTATATATGATATTTGTAAATATTACTCCCAATTCTAATGGTAATCTTTACTTTCTTTTCATAATATCTTTAACAGGGAAGAAAATATTTTATGTTGATAAAGTCCAATGTATTAATTTTAAATTTTCTAGATAATACATCTAATATCATGTTTAAATTAAGTTCTCTCTGCCAAACAACAGGTCCAAAGATTTTCTTTTAAGTTTTCTTCTAAAAATATGTATCATTTTACATTTTACATTTAGATTTAAATTTTTGCTCACCATATGAGGTTTAGCACTAGATTCAGTTTCTGAAATATGGACATACATTTTTTTCCAATGCCATTTGTTGAAAAGAATATGCTTCTGTATTGAATTATTTTGTACCATTTTTCAGATTGGGGGGGGTAGTAGTAAAAGTTTTCCTATATTCCAACTAATTTCAAATAAAAATCCTGGATGTCAAATGTAAAACAAGAATAGAAGAACTCTTAAACACAGAGAGAAGCAAGCAAAAGAGCTAAGAAACTTGGGACTCAAGGAATAACAAAACGGAGACTTTCTTGGATTTTCTTTTTCTCTCAAATATCCCAGAATAGATGCCAGAGAAGTTGGCAAAATTAACCCCAAGAAAAGCCTCTTTTTTTCTAGTCAAATAAAAGAACATTTTACATGACAAGAAAATTTACAGAAATTGGCCAATCTGCTACTGCCAAACACAACCATGAAATAGAGACCACAGGCTCCACACCTGCCAGCCAGGATGAGTGGAGAGCCCTGCTGTCCACTCTCACCATCTGGAACCCAGTTCCCAGCCCCCTGGCAGGGTGATGGTAGAGGCCAAGTGGGGAGCTGGGTCTTTCATCTCTGCCAGGCAATAATGAACCTAAACATCCACTCCCACATGGATGTGACAGGGTGCTGCCAAGCCCTGTGCCACAGATCTCTTCAAACAAAGCAGGCTATGCAAAGTCTTCTAAAATAGAAAATTTAAATAAGATGTACAATTTTATGATATACAAAGTTATCAGTTATCAATGGAAAGGAACTCATTCCAAGAAACAGAAATGTATCAAACTGAATGAAAAAAAGACAGCAAACACAGAGAGATGACAAGAATGTTAGAATTATCTGACTAGGATTTTAAAGTAGCCACCATAACAATACTTTAAAAAGAAAATACAAACATGCTTCAAACAAATAAAAATTAGAATGTCTAAACAAAAATAGATATAAAGGAGAAGCAAAGAAAGTTCTAGAATCCTATTTAATAATAGACAAATATAGTAATTGACCATACCTTTGCTACACCTCCCATTGGATAATCAGCACGATATGCACATTAACTGCTAACAAAGATGGTGGCTAATTTCCATACTGCAGGCAGGGCGGGACAGCACCATCCTGCCTGCCCTGCTGGCATCTGGGCCTGCTATCTGTGACCCGGGACAGCGGGCATCCCATGTGCGACTTGACCCGGGGTAGCCGAGGGGGTGCAGCAGCGATCAGCCGGCCTGCCCGGACTTCCCATGTGCTACCCAACCCAGGGTGGCTGGGTGGGGCAGTAGCGATTGGCCGGCCTGCCCAGGCTTTCCATGTGCAACCTGACCTGGGGCAGTGGGGCAGGACAGTATGGCTCCTCTGTCACCCCAGCTTCCTCATCACAGCTCCCTTGGGGGCCTAAGCCCTTACTTGGACATCCCCCGAGGGCTCCCTGGCTGCCAGAAAGATGTCTGACTGCAAGCTCAGGTCTGATTCCCCCCGGGGAGTGGGCCTAAGTTGAAAGGTGGACATCCCCCAAGGGGTCCTGGACTGCAAATGTGCACAGGCCAGGCTGAGGGACCCCTCTCCCCCTGAGTGCACAAATGTTTGTGCACCGGGCCTCTAGTCTATAATAATAAAAGCATAATATGCTAGTTAGACCAGACATCATTCTGGACAACCTTCCAGATGTAGCCGGAGCTGTGAGGGAAGCCCGGGTCCCAGGGGCTAGAGGGAAGTTTGTGCCGGCAGCAGGGGGAAGGAAGGCCTACTGTTGCATGAATTTCATGCATCAGGCCTCCAGTCACATTACAACAAAGGGGTTAATCCAAGAAGAGAACATCATTGTCACAAATATTTACCTTCCCAACATAGGGGCACCTAAAAATATTAAGCAGGTATTAACAGACATAAATGGAGAAATTGATAGAAATACAATGGGGAACTTTAATATCAATGCATTGATCATCCAGACAGAAAAATCAATAAGGACAACAAATTCAACAAGATGAGTTTAACAGATATTTACAAAACATTTCATCCAAAAACTGCAGATACACAAAAAATAAACAGAAGCATGTTGTACACAAAATTATTAATTCACAGAGTAAAACAGGGAACAACAAAGGAACTATAAAATAGCCAGAAAACTATAAGATAGCATTACTAAGTCCTTACCTATCAATAAATACTTTATTTTATAAAATATATTTTTATTGATTTCACAGAGGAAGGGAGTGGGAGAAAGTGATAGAAACATCAATGATGAGAGAGAAATATCTATCAGCTTCCTCTTGCACGCCCCTTACTGGGGATCAAGCCCACAATCTGGGCATGTGCCTTGACTGGGAATCGAACTGTGACCTCCTGGTTCATAGATCAATGCTCAACCACTGAGCCACTGCAGCCAGGCTCAATAATTACTTTAAATATAAATAGACTAAATTTACAACCTAGATGATATGGATAAATTCATACTCACTAGCAAAAACACATTAACACCAAACATCAGAAAGAAAAATTAAGAAAATAATCCAATTTATAATTAGGATAAGACACCTAGAAGTAAGAATAAAACTTAGAAATAAATTTAACCAAGGAGGTAAATCACCTAAACAATGAAACCAATACAGTATTAATGAAAGAAATTGAAGAAAACACAAATAAATAAAAAATATTCCATGCTCACAAATTAGAAAAATTAATATTATCAGAACGTTCAGACTACCTAGTGACACATACAGATTCAATATAATTCTTAGTAAAATTCTAATGGCATTATTTCTACAGAAATAAAAAAATTATTCCAAATTTTTCTATGGAGCCACAAAATATCCCTAGTAGCCAAGGAAATCTTGAGAAAGAAAAAATAATAATCTGGAGGCATTATACTTGCTGATTTTAAACCATGTAGATGCATGAAATAGAATAGGGGACCCAAAAATAGACCCATACATATACGATCAATTAATTTATTGTCAAGATTTGGGAGAAGTCCAAGTGCCCATCAATAAAAAAAAAGCTGTGGTACAATTACACAAGGGACTACTACTCAGACATAAAAAAGGTAAATGTTACCTTTGCAACAGCATGAATGGACCAAGAGGCTATTATGCTAAGTGAAACAAGTCAGTCAGAGAAAGACAAATTCCATAGGATTTCACTTACATGTGGAATCTAATGAACACAACAAACAAATTAGAAACAGACTGACAGCTGGCAGAGGAAATGGTGAGTAGGAGACTGGGTGAAATACACAAAGGGATTAGGCAAAAAAAAATCTCAGACACAAACAACAGAATGGTGATTATCAGAGGGCAGGGGGTGTGGTGAGAACAGGTGGAAGAGGGTAAACAATCAGGGATAAATGGAGATGGAAGGAGAACAGACTTTGGATGTGTGAGCATAACACATGTGAAGATATTGTAGAATTGTATACTGGAAACCTATATAATTTTATTGACCAATGTAACCCCAATAAATTCACTTAAATTGTTTAACATTTATTACAAAGGAAGCAAGAATACACTACGGGGGAAAAGACAGTCTCTTCAATAAATAATGTTAAAAAATTTGACAGTCACATGAAAAAAATAATGAAACTAGACAACTATCTTACCCTATACTTACATTACTTTACACTTATGCCATATTTTCTTCTTCCATTTATCCATTAGGTTGTTTCCACATCTTGGTTTTTGTGAATAATGCTATAATAAAGATGTAAATGTCTCTTTGAGATCTTTCCTTGATTTCTTTTGCATAAATACCCAGAAGTGGGATTATTGCTGAATAGACTGTCTTTATGCCATTGTATGTTCTTGCCTTCTTTACAAATAGTAATTCAACATAAAGGCATGGGTGTGCTACTGTGGCCTTTATTCTCTTCCATCGACCTATATATCTGCTTTTATTCAGCAGTAAGCTGTTTTGTTTACTACGGCCTTGTAGTATATTTTGATATTAGGTAAT
The DNA here is from genome assembly GCF_000327345.1 of Myotis davidii. Classification (NCBI taxonomy): domain Eukaryota; kingdom Metazoa; phylum Chordata; class Mammalia; order Chiroptera; family Vespertilionidae; genus Myotis; species Myotis davidii. Next base: position 149,036 of record NW_006288889.1, on the reverse strand, counting down.
GTGATTACTTCAACTTTGTTCTTCTTTCTCAAAATTGCTGCTGCTATTAGGGGGTCTTTTGTGGTTTCATGATAATTATTACATTATTTATTCTAGTGTTGTGAACTACGCCATTGGTATTTTTATAGGAAATGCATTGAGTTGATAGGTTGTTTTGAGTAGCATAGGCATTTTAACAATATTACTTCTTTCTATTCATGACCATGGTATATGCTTTCATTAACTTGTATATTCAATTTCTTGCTTCAGTGTCTCATCATTTTCTGACTACAGATATTTTACCTCCATGGTTAAATTTATTACTTGGATTGTTTTTTGATGCAACTGTAAATGGGGTTGTTTTCTAAATTTCCATTTTTGATAGTTCATTATTGGTGTATAAAAATGTAAGCAACTTCTGAATATTTATTTTGTATCCTGCTACTTTACTGAATTCATTTATGATTCTGATAATTTTAGTATAATCTTTAAGGTTTTCTATATACTGTATCATGTCACAGCAAATAATGATATTTTTACTTCTTCCTTTCCAATTTGGATTCCACTTGTCTGTCTCCTGTAACTAGGACTTCCAGTACCATGTTGAATAAGAGTGTTGAAAGTGGACCTTTTTTCTTGTTCTTCATCTTAAAGGAAATACTTTTACTTTCCACCATTGCAAATGATGTTAGGTGTGTGTTTGTCACATATGATCTTTATTATGTTGAGATCTTTTCCTTCTACTCATGCTTTATGAGACTTTTTATCATGAATGCATACTGGATTTTGTCAGAAGATTTTTCTGCATCTACTGATAAGATCATATGATTTTTACTCTTCATTTTGTTTGTGTAGTGCAGTGATGGAGAACCTTTTGAGCTCGGCGTATCAGCATTTTGAAAAACCCTAACTTAACTCTGGTACCATGTAACATATAGAAATTTTTTGATATTTGCAACCATAGTAAAACAAAGACTTATATTTTTTATATTTATTTTATATATTTAAATGCCATTTAACAAAGAAAAATCAACCAAAAAAATGAGTTCGTGTGTCACCTCTGACACGCATGTCATAGGTTCGCCAGCACTGGTGTAGTGTATCATATTAGTTGATTTTCAAGTTTTGTACCAACCTTAAATTGCAGGAATCAATCCCACTTGATCATATGTACGACCTTTTTAATGTATTGCTAAATTCGGTTTGCTAACAGTTGGTTGAAAATTTTTGCGTCTATATTCATCAGGGATATTGGCCTGTAATTTTCTTAATTTTTTTGGACTCATCTAATTTTGGAAACAGGATAATGCTGCCCATGTAAAATAAGCTTGGGAGTCTTCTTTTCTTTTCTTGTCTATTCAAATCCTTTGAGGAAAAAAAAAGGTGATAGTGCCTCATTGGATGCTTGGTAAAATTCACCTGTGAAGCGATCTGGTCCAAGGCCTTTGTTTATTGGAAGTTGTTTAATTACTGATTCAATTTCACTAATTGTAATCAATCAATTCAGTTATTTTTCTTGATTATGTTTTAGAAATTTTTATGTTTCTAAGAATTTATCTCTCTCATCCAGATTGTCCAACTTGTTTGCAAATAATTTGTAATATTTTTGTATAATCCTTTGTATTTCTGTGGTATTATTTCTCCTTTTTCATTCCTGACTTTTAAATTTGGGTCCTCTGTTTTTTTTTTTATTTTTCTTGGTGAGTCTGGTTAAAGTTTTAACAATCTTTTTATCTTTCCAAAGAACCAGCTCTGGGTTTCGGCTCTATTTCATTTATTTATGCTCTGATTTTTATTATCTCCATTTTTCTACATACTTTGAATTGAATTGTGTGTGTTGTTTTTTTCTAGTTCCTTTAAGTGTCAGGTTAGATTGAGACTTTTCTTATTTCTTGTGATAGTTCTGTAATACTGTGAGGTTCCCTCTTAGGATTAATTCACTGTGCCCCATAGATTTGAGGTTTTCATGTTTTTATTTTCATATGTTTCAAGGTATCTTAGATTTATCCCTATATCATTGTTAACCCATTCATTGTTTAGTATCATGTTATTTAGTCTCCATGTGTTTGTGTGTTCTTCACTGTTG
>NW_006288889.1:137090-145585 GCF_000327345.1 Myotis davidii | reverse complement strand
ATTTGACTTCAGCACTGTGCCTCCTCTGAGTCTGGGTATGATATTCTCTTTCCTGCTAGTTGTAGAATTTCCATTCAGCCAGCCTTCCTGTGGTTCTGGATGATGTCCGTTCTATCTTTTAGGTGTATTTTTGAATTGGTGGTTCGAGGCAGCAATCTCCGGCGTTAAGCTATGCCGCCATCTTGGTTCTCCAGTGTTGTTTTTATTTATTGATTTCTAGTTTTATACCATTATGTTCAGAGAAGATGCTTGATATGATTTCAGTCTTCTTAAATTTATTGAGACTTGTTTTGTGTTTTAATATGTGGTCTGTCCTAGAAAATGCTCCATGTGCATGTAAAAAGAATGCATATTCTGCTGGCTTGATGTGCAAAGCTCTGAAGATATCAATTGAATCCATCTGACCTAGTGTATCATATAAGCTGATCCAAACCAACTATTCTTTCCTTGTTGATCTTCTGTCAGGAAGATCTATCCATTGATGTGAAATGGGTGTTTAAATCCCCTACTATCATTGTATTATTCTTAATTCCTCCATTGATGTCCATTAAGAGTTGCTTTATATAATTAGGTGCTCTTATGTTGGATGCATAAATGTTTACAAGGGTGATATCCTCTTGTAGGATTGATCAATTTATCATTAAGCAGTATTTTTTCTTTGTCTCTTTTTATAGCTTTTGTTTTAAAACTTATATTGTCTGACTTAAATATTGCTACCCAGCTTTTTATTTTTATTTCCCTTTGCATGGAATATTCTTTTTTATCCCTTTAGGTTTAGTCTATGTGTGTCTTTTGTTCTTAAATGAGTCTCTTGTGTAAAGAATATATATAGGTCCCTTTTTATCTATTCATTTATCCTATGTCTTTTAATTGGAACATTTAAGTCATCCTGTATAATGAAAGGGTAATATGCAAATAGACTGAATGACAGAACATCCAAACAACCAATCAAAGCATAATATGCTAATGATATGCTAAGTCTGCTCAACCGCTCACTATGACATGCACTGACCACCAGGGGGAAGATGCCCCGACTGGTAGTTGAGCTTGCTGCTGAGGTCTGGCCTATCAGGACTGAGCAAGTTGGGCTGGACACACCCTGGAACCTTCCTGTGGTCCCTCCCTGGACTGATCGTGCAACCATGAGGTCCCTCAGCCTGGCCTGTGCCCTCTCGCAATCTGGGACCCCTTGGGGGATGTTGGAGAGCTGGTTTCAGTCCAATCCCACAGGCCACATCACTTGGGAGGATGCCAAATGCATCGCTCATGGCTGGCGAGTGCTGCTGCAGCAGCACTTGCCTCTTCTGATCAGGACTGATTGGGCATGAGCCTGTGGCAGGCACAGTGGGTCTGGGATGAGCAGGAGCGGCAGGTAGGAGCTGCAGAAGGTGTTGGACTGTGGGTTTTGGCCTGATCCCTGCAGACCACCCAGAAGGACTATACCTGCACACGAATTCATGCACCGGGCCTCTAGTTTGCATATAAATTGATTATTGATAGGTACATATTTATTGCCATTTTATTCTTATAGCTAGGTTCCTCTTTTTTTTCCTTTATTCTTCTTAAAGAAGACCCTTTAAAACTTCTTGTAATATTGGTTTACTGGTAATGAATTCCTTTGACTTTTCTTCTCTGTAATTCTCTGTATTTCTCCTTTAATATTAAATGATAGCCTTGCTCCGTAAACTAATCTTAGATGTAAATAATTGCTTTTCATCAGTTTCAACATTTTATGCCAGTCTCTTGTGACCTGCAATATTTCTGGTCATAAATCAGCTGAGTCTTATTGAAACTACCTTGTAGGTAACTGTCTATCTTTTCCTTCTTTTAAGATTCTCTGTCTTTAACCATTGTCATTTTCATTATGATGTGTCTTGTTGTGAACCTTTTGGGTTCGTCTTGTTTACGACTCTCTGTGCTTCCGGGAATTGCTTGTCTTTTTCCTTCACCAGCTTAGGACATTTTTCAGTCATTATTTCTTCACATAGGTTCTCAATTGATTTATCTCTCTTTTTTTTTCCTGGTAACCCTATGACGCATATGTTGTTACAGTTCATGTTGTCCATTTTTTTAAAACTATCCTCATTTACTAAAATTCTTTATTTTTTGCTGCTCTTAGCTCTTTGTTTGTTTGTTTTTATATCTTATATTCCAAATAACTGATTCAATCCTCTGCTTCATATTACCTACTGTTTATTATTTCTAGTGTATTCATTTCTGTTTTTGATTTCTTCATATCTGACTTGTTCTTTTTATGGTTTCTATGTCCTTTTTCATGCTGTTGAAGTTCTCACTAATTTCTTTGATCATCCTAATAACCATTCTTTTGAACTCTATGTCTGGAAATTTCTTGACTTCATTTCATTTAGCTCTTTTTCTGGAGACTTTTCCGTTCTATCATTTGGAGCATATATTTATTACTTCTTATTTTGTCTGCCTATTGTTTTTCTTTTTGTGCTTTAGGTAGATCTTCTATGTCTCCCAGTCTTGATAGCATGTTCTTATGTAGTAGGTGTATTGTGAGACTCTGTTCTGCAGTCTCCTTGATCTCCTGAGCTGAGTGCTCCAGAAATATCTTTTGTGTGAGTTATGTGGGTACTCCTTTTGTAATTAAGCCTTGATTGCTATTGGTCCATTTGTGTGTGGGGTCAACCCTCAGGCAGGCTGACTGTTGAGAATTTACCTGACCACAGGTTTTGAGCTGTTGTGCAGGTGCTGACCACACAAAGCAAATTTGCCTTAGCAGGGTCTTATGTGTACCAAGACCTTTCTCTGTATGTGCCATTTTTGAAACTGATTTGATCGTGCTCTGAAGTTGGCTGAATCTCTTCACTGAGTGTGCTGATTCTGGAATCTCTTGGGGTGGACCTTGGTGCAAGTCAATGTCAGATGTTGTCTGTAACTGTCTAGGGGAAATCTGTTTGGAGCTACAAAGTGATCCACTGATTGTAGCTCTGTGCTTTCTGGGTGAGCACGGAGAGAACCAAGCTGAGGACAAAAGCTGGATGGTTTCTAGCACCACGCTGTGGGGCAGGTCAGTAAATACCTCAGGAACCCTGAAAGTTCCCTTTGTTTATCTCTGCCTATCAGCTGCCTATTAGGCTCTGTCACTAAAAAAGCCTCTGGTGTTACTATAGTTGCAAAAGGTAGGTTCTCAGTGAGTCACCAGGTAGGAGCAAGTGGTGTTCAGTATATTTTTTTAAAAATATATTTTATTGATTTTTTTACAGAGAGGAAGGGAGAGAGATAGAGAGTTAGAAACATCGATAAGAGAGAAACATCGATCAGCTGCCTCCTGCACATCTCCCACTGGGGATGTGCCCGCAACCCAGGTACATGCCCTTGACCGGAATCGAACCCGGGACCCTTCAGTCCGCAGGCCGACGCTCTATCCACTGAGCCAAACCGGTTTCAGCAGTGTTCAGTATATTAATGCAGGTTCAAACTTGGTTCCAGTGCTTGGTCTGAGTCCACTCAAAAAAAGTCTTAGGGTACACCATGTTTAGTTGATACCCACCAGGTGCCCACATACCTTTGTGGTGGGGTAGGATTTCAGGGAGTTTCAGGATAAGGCCAGAAGAGTTTATTCAGGCCCAAATATGCCAAGATTTGGTTGTGTGCAGGAAGGGTTCTGTACTGATCTTGTGTGTGAGGGGAAAATGGCCACCATCATACAGGCACACAACTCAGTCTCTCCTGAATTCTTCCAAGACCTCTAGGAAAGCCATTGCTCTGCTGGTCTGGCTGCCAGAGGTCGGTAGGGAGAGGCCCCTGGGAATCCAGAGGGTGGGGCTAGTGGATCTCCCACAAACGGGTGGTGTCAGTCAGGCTTACAGATTGTTTGAAGGAATGGCCCCTATCCCAGAACCACACAACTCAGTCACTGTGGGGATACATAGGACTTGGTTGGAAAGTCTGTAAGGATTTTCCAAAAGTTTGGGGGCCTCTGTGGGGGCCTTTGCCGAAAGTTATAGCCCCTGCCTTGACTTTTCCAAACAAGTCTGAGCCCCTGGGCATTTTACTGGAATCTCTATGTTTAGTCTTTAGACTCAACTTTGTAGAAGCATGTGCTTTCTCAAGGATACTTACCCTGCTGATTGTATCTAGATGTTAATTTTAGTTCAAGCTGTTGTTACAATAAAAGCCTAAGGAGGTAAGTAAATGGGGCTTTTTGGTTGCTATAGCCAAGCAGTCCCTTAGCCCTCTCTTCCACAGAAATGTGTGTCAAAGTAATCCATTCATCCGTCACTCAGGGTCTGCTGGTCAGTCCTGGAAAGTGGTGCCCTGTGTGAGGATCCAGGAATGCAATGAAACATGAAAGAACCCTTGAAAATGAAGAGGAAGAAAATGAAAGTAACTGCACAGTAAGTCATTGGAGCCTGCTTGAGATTTCCAAGTTTGAGGGAATTGTTTCTCAGCTAAGGTTTCATAATGGGACAACTGTTGTCCAGAGAATAGCAGCAATATATCACAGAACTAAAACTGTTATTAAAAGCAGGTAGTGCTTTTGTTACAGAAGATCAACTAAAAAGTTTATTACAAACTGTTATAATTTAAAATCCTTGATTCTGGAATGCTAGACCTTAAATCTATGGAACAAGTGGGCAGGAATTTAAAGAGAAATCAGGCCCAGGTAAAACAAGTGCCCTTATCATCATTAAGTACTAGAGGTGTGGTGCACAGATTTGTGCACATTGAAGGGAAATTAATTAGAAGAAGAAATATTTTAGAGGCCGGGGAGAGATCATGGGCAAGATCCAGGGTGTGTCCAGTCCTGTTCTTCCTGGCCCTAGGAGCAAGTTAACCTACCACTAAGAGTGTCTGCCCCCTGGTGGTCAGTGCACATCATAGCGACTGGTCGAATGGTCAAATGAATAGTTGGACATTTAGCATATTAAGCTTTTATTATATAGGATTTGGGTTCTTGTTCAAGCTGCACTATGCCTGCAGTAGACACTTCATATAGAGGATCAAAAGCCTACAGAGTGATAGGAGAATTTACCACCACCCCTTCCACCTGAGGCAGAGGCTGTAATACCTAAAGCCCCTCTGCTGGAGTAAATATGTCCTGAACCTTTGTCTCCGGTGTGGGAGAGTCCACCAACTAGATCCTGATTATGGAATCCTGTGTCAGGCGGGCAATGTTAGAAGGAGAGCTTTTTGCTTACCCAGTTATGCAAGATCAACAAGGTAATAGAATTAATGAGCCGCTCTCTTTTAATACCTTTAAAGAAATAAGGAAAAGTATTAGAGAAAATGGGGCTAACAATCTATTTACAAAATTATGGCCTTGTCTGAAAATTTTCACATGACTCTTTAGGACTGGCAGATTTTGGCCAAACAACTCTGGATGCCAGTCAACATTTATTATTGAGAGCAGAATATGATGAGATCTGTGAACAACAGGCTGTTTGTGGGTGTTCACTGGCCACCCCACACGGGATCCCTCTGGGCCGCATTCTGGCTGTAAGTCCAGGGCACTATAAAACATCTTCTGAAAGATCCATGGAAAAGACTCTGGTTTATTAAGTCTTGTCTGTAGGTTGTGCATGCCTATAAATATTATACATAGAGTTTTGTGTCTTTGTTGTTTGGTTTGATTTGTTTATTTTTCTAGGGGCCCCAGCTACTTGTAGCAGGCCGAACATGTAGCAGGGACTGCAGGAACTTCCCAGCAGCTGCCAAGAATTCTTAATCTTGAGGACCTTTCCTGCTCTCCCTCTCAAGACATTCAGCCACTAGAAACTCTTAGTAGAAGTTCTTGTCTGTCTATCATGTAACTTGGTTATTGATTGATGCTCTTTACTTCCTTTCTTATCTTTTGGGGACTTAGTTTGCACTTCACCATTTTATGAATATAGAGAATCCTCAGCTCCTACTGTTTGGACTTCGTGCCACTCAGAACCCATTTGCTATACTGGGTTAGTATAACATAAAATTGTAAGGCAGATGTCCCAGTCCTTTTGTGAGTACTCATTCATTTATTGTAGGGGTTTTTGTTTGTTTGTTTGTTTCTGTTTTTAAGATCTTTTCTTATATAAAAGATTATATATTATTTGTCTACTCAAAAAAAGAAAAATATGGAAAATAATTATTTGAATTCCCCAAGTATATATCCTAGAAGGCTGGAGCTGCAGAAGTACCCTTAAATAGGCTGCAGAAGAGGCAGCAGCAGGGTAGGGGTAGGAGAGGCACAATCCTTATAAAAACATAATAGTACTTTTACACTAAAGCTGTTAGAGGCCCAGGAGTTACTGCAGTCCTGGGAACAAACACCCACCTTTCTCCAGCCTTCTGAGAGTTGTCAAGGTCGTATTATCTCTGTTATACTTCTTAAGAATATGGGTATATTTTCCATTGGAAAAGTAAGCCTATTTTTAAAAGTAAAGGAGAAAAAAGTTTTTCCTGTATTTGCCTAAGAAGCAATATGTTATATAATCAGGAATGTGATGACTTTAAATGAATACACTACTTAATACTGTTTAGTAATAATAATAATACATAATCTTTTAGTCTTATGCATTTGACTGCCTTCCTAGGGTTTGAATTTTAAGAAAGGTTTTCTTGACCTAGAATTGGCTTTAGATCATTCCAATAGGCTCTAGAATGTCTAAGTGTTTCCTTTCTCTCTCAAGAAGGAAAATTTTCTACTTAAGGTACATGGGAAGCTTTGTCAAATAATAATAACTATATATGCTTTCATTTATAGCTCTAATTGTTATTCTGGAATGTTGTGTTTTACGCACAGGACAAGATTCCATGTCATTTGCATTACTCTATAAAGTATCTGAATTTATAGAAGTACTAGAAAGAAAAATCAGAAGAAACAACAATTTTATTATAGAACTGAATAAATAAAAAATGAATATATAGTTTTTGTAACTTTCGTTGAAAGTGTTGATAATTCTTAAACTTTTTGTTTTGCAGATATAAAGAAGCATTTTTAAAGCAATTTAGTAAATTATATATTTCTTTCAGCAGGCAATCTGGCCTGTGGCAATCTAACTAATGCTATGGTGCCTCCCATACCTCCGTGTAAGCAAAATAAGCGGTGGGACCCATCTGCTGAGGCATTCCATTGGGAAGTTTGTCAAGGAAATCATGCCCATTTGATGATCCTAGGGGTCAACAGGTTATATATTGGAGCCCACATGGCCATTTGCAAGCCAACCACATTGACATTCTGGTACACCATGTGTCTAACGAAGTTTGTCAAGGAAATCATGCCCATTTGATGATCCTAGGGGTCAATAGGTTATATATTGGAGCCCACATGGTCATTTGCAAGCCAACCACATTGACATTCTGGTACACCATGTGTCTAACACTAGTTACATCGGTTATGCAGGCATGCCTGAGGTTTGGACTGAGGGAAGGATGAGTTCCCCATGACCTCAAGTACTAGGCTTGCCAGTTCAGGAAACTTTATGGAGATTAGGCCATGTTTTCGGCCCTCTGAAATTGTGGCACAGTAATTACCAGAACTCGTCTGGCCACTACAGTATAACCTTTACTAATAATCTTCCTGACAATAGCTTGACTTATACCACTCACCCCCCATGTCTTTGTTATAGGCCCCAATCTACTAATAAACCATAGTTCATCTTTTCTAGTACAGGCTGGAAAGGGAGCTTATTTTGCATCCTGTATTACCACCCAGAATATTACTTCATTGAACATCAGCACTATTATGGTGCTGAGGAGAGCAGCAGAAATCCTAAAACCTATTAATCTCACCAGGAAATGGCAAGGCTCATCAGCTATCAAAGTCTTAGAAAGAGCACTGAGCCAAGTAGGGCTCAAAAGATTTTGGGAATGCTCATTGCAGCCATCATCTCGGCTGTTGTTTTTCTTACTACCACCAGCATCAGCCCTTTTTGAGCCTATGCAAACTACCACATTTCTAGACAACATGGCCTATAATGTAACTAGGTGATTCACTATACAACAGCACATAGATTAAAAAATATTAGCTAGACAACAGGCAATAAAAGCACTATAGCATACAGGCAAGTGCTCAATTGTGATGGGGAGCATAATCACACAGGTGTCACCCCTTTAAAATGGAACAGTAGTCACCATCAGTGGATTGATGTTAATAATCATCTGTGGGAAGTCTTTCATGATAACCTTCTTGAAGAAGTAAACATGTTGCAAAAGCAAATTAAAGAGTCCTTACTTGCTGTCAATGAACATGAAAAACAGACTACTGCTTGCAATATGGTAAAGAAGCGTTTGGATTAGATAGACCCCACCACAAGGTTTCCTAGAATCAATTGGTACCTGATCAGACTAACCATTGCTGTCATTGTAATTCTCTTTGTTTTTCTTACAGTCTACACAATCAGAACTTGAGCAGTGAACATGCTTCGCAGACCCCAACCTTCCAAAGCAGAAAGTTCACTGCCTTCCTCTGTCTTCTGCAGCCAGCAAAACAAAAAGGGGGAGATGTGGGGAAGCACAGGACTTGGTTGGAATGTCTGTAAAGAGGAGTC
>NW_006288889.1:124779-132847 GCF_000327345.1 Myotis davidii | reverse complement strand
TTTTATGAAAACCTACTTGAAGAAGTAAACATGTTGCAAAAGCAAATTAAAGAGTCCTTACTTGCTGTCAATGAACATGAAAAACAGACTACTGCTTGCAATATGGTAAAGAAGCGTTTGGATTAGATAGACCCCACCACAAGGTTTCCTAGAATCAATTGGTACCTGATCAGACTAACCATTGCTGTCATTGTAATTCTCTTTGTTTTTCTTATAGTCTACAAAATCAGAACTCAAGTAGTGAACTGCTTTGTGGACCCCAACATTCCAAAGTAGAAAGTTCACTACCTCCCTCTGTTTTCTGCAGCCAAAAAAACAAAAAGTGGGGAGATGTGGGTAAGCACGGGACTTGGTTGGAAAGTCTGTAAGGAGGATTTTCCAAAAGGTTGAGGGCCTCTAGGGGGACATTGCCAAAAGCAGCAGGCTCTGCCTTGATTTTCCAAACAAGTCTGAGCCCCCGGGTGTTTTGCTGGAAACTCTATGTTTAGTCTTTAGACCCCACCTTGTAGAAGCATGTGCTATACTTACCCTGCTGATTGTTCCTAGAGGTTAATTTTAGTTTAAGCCAGCGGTTCTTAACCTGTGGGTTGCGACCCCTTTGGGGGTTGAATGACCCTTTCACAGGGGTGGCCTAAGACCATCGGAAAACACATATATAATTACATATTGTTTTTGTGATTAATCACTATGCTTTAATTATGTTCAATTTGTAACAATGAAAATACATCCTGTATATCAGATATTTACATTATGAATCATAACAGTAACAAAATTAAAGTTATGAAGTAGTAACGAAAATCATTTTATGGTTGGGGGTCACCACAACATGAGGAACTGTATTAAAGGGTTGTGGCATTAGGAAGGTTTAGAACCACTGGTTTAAGCTGTTGTTACAATAAAAGCCTAAGGAGGCAGGCAAACAGGGCTGTTTGGTTGCTATAGCCAAGTAGTCCCTTAGTCCTCTCTTTCCCAGAAATGTGTGTCTGAGTAATCCATTCATCCATTGCTCAGGGTTTGCTGATCAGTCCCAGCAAGTAACTCACACCCCCTGAGTCTATGGGGCCCTCTATACCTTAGGCTGAGGCAGCTGACTCCTGTTCAGTGTGTACTGCCCTCTCTCCAAGGGAACCCAGGGTGGATGGCTCCAAAACAGATTGTGTGTGTTGGCCCTTTAGGAGTGTGCCTGGATCTCTAGCAGACTCCTGTCTCTTTCTGGTGAACAGAATCCCCATTGATTTTCTCTGCCAGATATTATGTGGGTGCTTCTTCCCAGCTCTGGTGCTCTGGGCTGTGGAGCTTGGCATGAGTTTGAGACCACTCACACCTCAAGGGAAACATTTGCAGCTGAGATACTAGTATTTCTCTGGATTCTCAGTCACCATGGGAGCAGGGCCAGCCCTTTTCACACGGTGGTCTCCATGTGGCTTCTTCTGTAAATCTTGGGTTATAAGATTTCTGTTCAGCTAGTCTTCAGTTGGTTATTCAGGTTGATTGCTTTAGAATTGAGTTGTAATTCCAGTTTGGTCCTGGTAGGAGGTGAGATAACATCCAGCTATTCCACTACCATCTTGGATCTAAACACCTTTTAATGCCTACTATTTTACTTATTATTTTATTTATTTGAGTCTTCTCTCCTTTTTCCTAGTCTAGCTAAATTTTTGTTAATTTTTTTAGAAATATCAAAAGAACAATTCTGTTTATTTTTTAAAATTGTTTTTCTGATCTTTATTTTATGTATTTTTGGTCTGATCCTTGTTATGTCCTTTGGTCTTAGTTTGTATTTCTTTTTATAGTTTCTTAAAATGTAAAATAAGACTGTTTATTTGTGATTTTTTAAAAATGTAGTATTATTGCTATAAAGTTCCCCCTTGAGCAGCATTCTATAAGTTTGGTATGTTGTGTTTTCCTTTTTATTTCTCTCAAGATATTTTCCAATTTTCCATTTTTTTTCTTTGATCAATTGGTTGTTTAAGACCGAATTCATTTATACACATTTGTGAGTTTTAAATTTTTTGTTCTGCTATTGATTTCTAGTTCCATACTATTGCAGTTGGAAGAGTTGCCTGGTAGAATTTCCATCTTCTAAAATTTGTTAAGACTCTTTTTTTTTTAACCTGCAAATAATCCATCCTTCAAAATGTTCTGTGTGCACTTGAGAAAAATGTGAATTTTGCTGTGGTTGAGTGTTCTGTCTATACTCATTAGGGTTATTTGGTCTATACTGTTCTTTAATTTCTCTGTTTCTTTATTTTCTGCCTGTATGTTCTATCTGTTATTGAAAATAAAATATTAAAGTGTCCTGTTATTATTGTACTTCTGTCTCACTTCAATTCTTACAATGTTTATTTCATATTTCTAGGGACTCTGAAGTTGGATGCATATATACTTAAAATTGATATGATTTTCTTGACCTTTTTCTTATATAATTAACATTCTTTGTTTTTTGTGTTAGTTTTTAGCTCTAAGTCAATTTTGTCTGATATTATTATATCCATTCTGCACTGTTGGTTGCCATTTATATGGAATATCATTTTTACCCCATTCAGTGTTAGTCTAAGTGTGTCCTTAAATTACTGGTCCTCTTCTCATCGAGGGTACTCATTTTTAAAATCCATTCAGCTACTGTATGTTTTTTTTGATTGGGGAGTTTAATCTATTTAAATTTAAAGTAATTATTGATATGGAAGGACTTACTATTGTGATTTGCTCTTTTATTTCTATCATGTAGTTCTTTCATCCTTTTTAATTTCAGTAATTTTTTATAGTTACACTAGAGGCCCAGTGCATGTATTCATGCACCAGTGGAGTCTCTCGGCCTGGCTTGCAGGATTGGGCTGAAACCTGCTCTCCGACATCACCCAAGGAGTCATATTGCGAGAGAGTGCACTGGGGCATGGGAAGTTGGCCAGCTGGGGAGGGACCACAGGAGGACTCCAGGGCATGTCCAGCCTCTCTTGCTCAGTCCTGATCGGCTGAACTCCAGCAGCAAGCTAACCTACTAGTTGGAGCATCTGCCCTCTGGTGGTCAGTGCACGTCATAGGGAGCGTTTGAGTGACCTCAACATATCATGAGCATATTACACTTTGATTGGTTGAACAGCTTACCGGATGACCGGGCACTTAGAATATTAGGCTTTTATTAGATAGGATGCTTTGATTGGTTTCTTATTTACTGACTAGAGGCCCAGTGCATGGGTAGGGTCACTACACCTGGCTGACGATCAGAGCCAATCTGTGGGGCAACAGGTGGGGCAGTAAGTGGGGGGCACCTGCCTTGGCCAGCCTGGCACTGCCTGCTTGCTGGTCCCACCCTTTCCCACACAACCACCGCCAGTCATCTCCCTATGTGGGGCTACCAGCACCCTGGGGCCTGTGAACTGGGGGCAGCTCCTATGTTGAACATCTGTCCCCTGCTGGTCAGTGCGCATCATAGTGACTGGTTGTTCCGCTGTTTGGTCAATTTGCATATTAGGGTTTTATTATATAGGACTAGAGGCCTGGTGCACGAGATTCATGCACAAGGGGTTCCTCAGCCCGGTCTGCATGCTCTCCAATCCGATGTCCAACTGCCTAGGCATCTAGAATATGCTGTGTCCCATCCAATCTGTGTTCTGAGACAAGTGAGAGAGAAATAAGTCCCCAGCAGCCATTCAAAAATTCTGAATGTTGGATTTATGTTTCTGGCTTTTCTTTTTTCTTTCTAGAAAAGAGCCCTGGACTGAAAGTCTTCTTGATTGTATTGGGTTGAGATGGGATGAAGGCTCCAGAAGATGAGAACATATTAGTCCAAGTCTTCATCTTTGTCCTTAGCAGCCTTCAGACATAGAGCATGCAGGGTCTCACCAGCACTCCGTCACAGGTGAAATAGGAGCTGCTTCCTTGGAATGTATAATGTGTGTTCCACTTCTTTACCTCTCTAGAAAGAAGATGATATTTGAAGTATTTTTCCTGCTCATTCTGTGCTGAGCTGAGAGTAGGGAGTATAGTGAGTTTTTATATGACAGTCCAAACCATCATCATTATTCTCAATATTATCCAACCCCTCTTGTAAGCAGCTCCCCCAAAAGTCTGAATGTTGGATGTACATTTAAGTCTTCTCTTTCTTGCCACAAGGAGAAACCAAGGAATGGGAGTCTTCCCCATTGTGCTGCACTGTGGAGGAAAAGGGGGCTGTCACAAGTGATTGTGTACTAGTCTAACCCTTTACTTCTATTCTCAGTGATCCTGGGCATCTTAAACTAGTACTAGAGGCCCAGTGCATGAAAATTAATGCACCAGAGGGGGTGGTCCCTCAGCCTGGCCTGCACCCTCACACGGTCCAGGAGCCCTCAGAGGCAGGAGGCGACCTGGCAATCAGGGGAAGGTGACGCCCCCATCACACCTATGCTGCTGCCACTGCTGGCAGCGCAAGCCTTGGACAGCCCTGGGTGGCTGGGCAGCTGTCATCTAAGGCTTGCCTGCACCTCAGGCCTGCCTTGGGTGGCTGGAGGGCTGAGGGGACTGGGGGACTCTGGAAGCAGGTGCACGGCAAGGCCTTGCCTCGTGCCTGCCACCCTGGCAGGTCTAAGGGGACTGTGTGCCGCCATCCTGTGGCTGTGGGCGCAGCCATCTTTGAGGGTGCGGCAGTTAATTAGCATATTCCCTCCTTATTGGCCGTGGGTGCCACCATCTTTGCGACAGTGTGAGGGTCAATTAGCATATTCTCCCTTTATTAGATAGGATATGTCAGTCCATCAGCACTCTGAGACAGGTGAGATGGAAGCCAGTTCCCAGGGAAGCTCTTTGGAAAAGTTGGAGCATGAATGTATGGTTCAATGTGTTCCTTAGCCAGGGAGATGCAGAGTTTGGGATTTTTTGCTAACTCTCTCTGTGTTGAAAGGTGTGGAAGAGCTATGGGTGTGTGCATGCATGCTCGTCCAAATTGCCATCTTTGTTGTCAGTGGCTCTCAACCTAGGGTCCTTTCAGATTCAGACAGGGACAAAAAAACCCCCTCGGGCAGTTCCCTGAAAAAGGCAGCACATTCACACTGAAAATACAGCCCATGCGTGGCTTTCTTTCCACAGGAAAGCTGCCGGTTTCCTCCTGATAATGTGGCACTGTGCCAAGGTGATGGATTCTGATAAAATTGGAGTCTCAAACTGTCCTATCAGCTTTTTAAAAAAATCTTTTTTGTTGAAAGTATTACATATGTCCTTCCCTCCCCCCACCCGTCCCATTGTTTTAATGTGCCTGTTTTGGCCTTTTCCTAGAGTGTAGGAGCTTCTTAGCTGGTGTCTGGATATCACACAAATGAAGATGGTCTGCATGTTATTGCTTAATCACTATGTCTGGGGGTGGCAGGGACAGGGAGAGAAAAGTAGAGAGCTTCCTATCCCATTTTGCTGATATACTTTATGCCTTATTTATTTTTTTAATTTCTTAATGTTTGTTTATTGTCTCATGATATGCACTACATTGGTGAATGTTCTAACTTCATTTCAAAAGGATGGGTATTATGTTGTTTAGTGGATAATTCTATAAATGTCAAATAGGCCAAATTAGTTAATGGTGAATTTTAGTTCTTCTTTATCATTGATTTTTTTCCTGGTAATTCAGTCTATTATTTAGAGAGGTTAGTTGGTTTTTCCAATTATAATTTTTCTGTTAATTTAACTGTTAGATTTTACTTCTGGTTGGTATTCTGAAGTTCTGACATTTGGAATATACATATTTGTTTTTGCTATGTCTTTTGCTGACATAACCTTTTAAAATTATAAAATAAATTTTTGCTCTTAAGTTTATTTTGTCATATTGACTTAGCCATTTCAGCTTTTTTTATGTGTTTGTATGTTGTACATTTTAATTGCTGTATTTTTCTCTATTTATGTCACATTTTACAATAATTTCCTATGAACAGCATATAATTACAACCTCTTAAACCCATTGTGATACTTTATTTTTAATATTTCAAGAAAACAATTTTAAATATAATAATAATATATGCAATAAACATTAATATTCCAAGAAAAAAGATTTTAAATAACATAATATTACCAGAACTATACTAACATAGTATAATATTACAAAGGTTGTAGGAAATATCAAAACTCTGTAAATAACAGGATTAATTCTATTACATTCCAAAATATTTTTTCCCTCTGCCTCTATTTTTGTTCATCATTTTATGGTGTTCATTGCATTCCACATATGAGTGAGATCATGTACTACTTATCTTTCTGTGACTAGCTTATTTCACTTAGGATGATGCACTCCAGGTCCATCCAGGCTTTTGCACATGGTAAGAGTTCCTTCTTTTTTACAGCAGCGTAGTATTCCATTGTGTAGATGTACCACAGTTTTCTAATCCACTCATCTGCTGATGGGCATTTAGGCTGTTTCCAAATCTTAGCTATGATAAATTGTGCTGCTATAAACATAGGGGTCCATATATCCTTTGTGATTGGTATTTCTGGTTTCTTGGAATATATTCCTAGAAGTGGGATTACTGGTTCAAATGGGAGTTCCAATTTTAATTTTTTGAGGAAACTCCATACTGTCTGCCGCAGTGGCTGCACCAGTCTGCATTCCCACCAGCAGTACACTAGGGTTCCTTTTATTTCGCATCCTCGCCAGCAGTTGTCGTTTGTTGATTGGTAGATGATAGCCATTCTGACAGGTGTGAGATGGTACCTCATTGTTGTTTTGATTTGCATCTCTCGGAAGATTAGTGACTTTGAGCATGTTTTCATATGTCTCTTGGCCTTCTGTATATCCTCTTGCAAAAAGTGTCTATTTAGGTCCTTTGCCAATTTTTTAATTGGATTATCTTCCTTTTTCTAAGTTGTATAGGCTCCCTGTAAATTTTGGAGATTAAACCCTTATTGGTGATAACATTCGCAAATATGTTCTCCCATGCAGTGGGCTTTCTTTTTGTTTTGTTGATGATTTCTTTTGCTATGCAGAATCTTTTTATTTTGATGCAGTCCTATTTATTTTCTCCTTAGTTTCCATTGTCCTAGGAGTTGTATTGGTAAAGATCTTGCTATGACATATTTCTGACATTTTGCTGCCTATGGATTGTTCTAGGATTTTTATGGTTTCCCATCTTTTTTTTTTATTTTTTAAACATATATTTTATTGATTTTTTACAGAGAGGAAGGGAGAGAGATAGAGAGTTAGAAACATCGATGAGAGAGGAACATCGATCAGCTGCCTCCTGCACATCTCCTACTGGGGATGTGCCTGCAACCCAGGTACATGCCCTTGACCGGAATCGAACCTGGGACCTTTCAGTCCGCAAGCCGACGCTCAATCCACTGAGCCAAACCGGTTTCGGCATGGTTTCCCATCTTATATTTAGGTCCTTTATCCATTTTGAGTTTATTCTTGTGTATGGTGTGAGTTAGTGGTCTAGTTTCTTTTTTTTGCATGTATCTGTCCAATTTTCCCAACACCATTTATTGAAGAGACTGTCTTGACTCCATTGTATGCTCTTGCCTCATTTGTATAATGTTAATTGAACATAATGGCTTGGGTTGATTTCTGGGTTCTCTTTTATGTCCCTTTGGTCTTTTTGTCTGTTCTTGTGCCAGTACCAGGCAGTTTTGCAAACTGTGGCTTGGTAATATAGTTTGATATCTGGTATTATGATCCCTCCAACTTTGTATTTCTTTCCCAGGATTGCTGCAGCTATCTGGGATCTTTTTCTTATTCCATATGAATTTTTGAAGAGTTTGTTCTACGTCTGTGAAATATGCTGTTGGTGTCTTAATAGGGATTGCATTGAATCTATAGATTGCTTTGGGTAGTATGGACATTTTAATGATTTTGATTCTACCAATCCTTGACCAGGATATATTCTTCCATTTGTTTCTGTCTTCCTCTATCTCTTTTTTCAATTTCCTGTAGTTTTCTGAGTACAGGCTTTTACCTTCTAAATTAAGTTTATTCCTAGGTATCTTAATTTTTTTGTTGCAATGGTAAATGGGATTATTTTTTTTTTTTCATTTCTCTTTCTGAGAATTCATTATTGGTGTATAAAAATGCCAGAGATTTCTTGGTATTAATTTTGTATCCTGCTACATTCCT
>NW_006288889.1:74688-124751 GCF_000327345.1 Myotis davidii | reverse complement strand
TTTTTTTTTTTAAATCAAAAACAGATGTTATATTTTGTCAAAGGCTTTCTCTGCATTCATTGATATGATCACTTGATTTTTGTTTTTCAATTTGTTCATGTGATGTATCACATTTACTGATTTGAGGATATTGTACAAGCCTTGCATACTTGAAATAAATACCACTTGGTCATAGTGTATTACCTTTTTAATATATGGCTGAATGTGATTTGCTAATATTGTGTTGAAGATTTCAGCATCTATGTTCATCAGGGATATTGGCCTGTAATTCTCTTTCTTTTTTTTGGTTTTAGAATTAGGCTAATTCTGGTCTCTTAAAAAGAGTTTGGAAGTGGTCCTTCTTCTTGGATATTCTGAAATAGTTTGAGTAGTATAGGTCTTAGTTCTTTGAATATTTGGTAAAACTCCCCTGTGAAGACATCTGGACCAGGGCTTTTGTTTTCTGGGAGTTTTTGTTGTTGTTGATTTATTTTTATTTTTTTAATTACTGCTTCTATTTCATCAGTTGTTATTGGCCTATTCAGGTTTTTTGATTTCTCCTGATTCAGTTTTGGGAGATTACATATTTCTAGGAATTTGTCTATTTCACTCACATTGTCCACCTTATTGGCTTATAGTTGTTTATAATATTGTCTTACAATCCTTTGTATGTCTGTTGTGTCCATGGTTACTTATCCACTTTTGTTTCTGATTTTATTTATTTGTGTGCTCTCTCTTTGTTTCTTGATGAGTCTGGCTAATACTTTATCAATCTTGTTTATCTTTTCAAAGAACCAGCTCTTGGTTTCATTGATTTTTTTTTTTTTTTAGTCTATCTGTTATTTGTTTCTGCTCTAGTCTTCATTATTTCCTTCTTTCTACTTACTCTGATCTTTTCTTGTTATTCTTTTTATAGTTATTTAAGTTGTAGGGTTTTCTTAATCTCATTGGTAACCCATTCATTGTTTAATAACATGCTAGATAGCCTCTATGTGTTTGAATGTTTTGGGGTGTTTTTACTGCAGCTGATTTCTAATTTCATTCCACTGTGATCTGAGAAGATGCTTGATATTATTTCAATCCTCTTGAACTTGTAGACACTTGCTCTGTGTCCTAACATGTGGTCTATCTTTGTGAATGATCCATGTGCACTTGAGAAGAATGTCTATTCTGCAGCTTTGGGATGAAATGTTCTATGAATGTCAATTAAATCCATCTGATCCAGTGGTTCCTTTCTAGTCTCTTTCCTTGTTAAGTTTTTGTCTCAAAGATCTATCCAATGAAGTCAGAGGGATGTTAAAACCCCCTAATATCACTGTATTAGTCTCAATCTTTTCGTAAAAGTCCTCTAGAAGTTTTTTGTTGTTGTTGTTTTTTAATATATTCAGGTGCACATATATTGGGTGCATATATGTTTACCAGGATTATATCCTCTTCTCGGATCAATCCTTTTAGAATTATGTAGTGAACTATGTTGTCTTTTATGATGGCCTTCATTTTAAAGTCCATTTTGTTGGATAAGAGTATTGCTACTCCAGATGTGTGTATATATATATATATATTTGATTTTTTACAGAGAATGAGAGGGATAGAGAGTTAGAAACATCGATGGGGATGAGAGAGAAACATTGATCAGCTGCCTCCTTCACACTTCCTACTGGGTATGTGCCCACAACCAAGGTACATGCCCTTGACCGGAATCAAACCTGGGACCCTTGAGTCCACAGGCCAACGCTCTATCCACTGAGCCAAACCGCCTAGGGCAACACCAGCTTTTTTTTTCTTTTCCATTTGCATGGAAAAATTTTTTCATCCCTTTACTCTCATACTCTGTGTGTCTTTGTTTTGAGGTATGTCTCTTGTAGACAGCATATAGTTGGGTCATGATTTTATATACATTCAGTTACCCTATGCCTTTTGATTGGAGCATTTAATCCATTTACACTTAGGGTTATTACTGATAGATACTTATTTATGCCATTTTAATTCTGTATGGTTAGGTTTCTCTCTGTGTTTCTTTTTTTTTCATTACAGTAATCATTGTAGCATTTCTTGTAATGCTGGCTTTGTGGTGATGAACTCCTTTAGCTTTTTTTTTTTTGTCTGGGAAGCTCTTTATTTGACCATCTATTTTGAATGCTAGCCTTCCTGGATATAGTAATCCTGGTTTCAGTTCCTTGGTTTCCATTATCTTGAGTACTTCATGCCATTCCCTTCTGGCCTGTAAGTACCTGATGAGAAATCAGGTGTCAGCCTTTTGGGAACTCCTTTTTTAGGTAACAATTTCTTTTTTCTTGTTGCCTTTAAGATTCTCTCTTTGATTTAATTTTTGGCATTTTAATTATGATGTGTCTGGGAGTGGATTTATTTGGGTTCTTCTTATTTGGGGTTCTCTGTGCCTCCTGAACTTGTGTGACTTCTTCCTTTACCAGGTTAGGGATATTTCCTGCCACTATTTCTCCAAACACATTCTGTGTCCCTTTCTGCCTCTTCTGGAACATCTGCTATTCTAATATTGTTACATTTCATGTTGTCCCACAGCTTCCTTAGCTGTCTTCCTGTTTTTTAATTGTTTTTTTGTTTTGTTTTTTTTCTTTTTGGTTCTCTGATTTATATTTTCAACTCTGTCTTCTAATTCACTGATTTGATCCTCAGCTTTCCCTAACCTGCTGTGTATTATTTCCAATGTGTTATTTGTGTTATGTCATTCTTTATCTCAGTCTGTTCTATATAGTTGCTATATATTTTGTCATGCTGTTGAGCATCTTTACTATTATTACTCTGAACTCTGTTTCTGATAAATTTCTTATCTCTGCTTCATTTATCTCTCCTTTTGGAGAATTCTCTAGTTCTTTCATTTAGAGGGTGTTTCTTTGTCTCCTCATTTTGGCTGTCAGTTTGGGTTTGTGACTACATATTCAGTAGATCCTCTACACCTCTCAATCTCTAGTGCAGGTCAGTGTTAAAGGCTATTTCTGACTAATTGGATCAGGCAAAGACTCAAATTCTCCAGAGACCACCTCTACCTACAGACTGATAGGATTCCTACTTGAATTGCCCTGTAGGCAATCTTCCTCAGGTGTGGTGAGAGTATAATAAACAGGGTGGGGCAGTTGCTTCTGCCTGGAGGCTAATTGTTATTTTTAATCTCTTAAGTGGCCTCAGGGCAAAGTGTTTTCCAATAGGGTGTGTCAACTCTGTTCTCCCCAGGCAAGACAGATGTCTATGTGGGAAAGATGTCCTCCGCTGCTTGAGGGAATGACTCAGCCCAGGAAACTTGGGGTGTCTGCCTTTTGTGCTCTAGCCCCAGAATACCAAGTCCTGGGTTCTGCTCTCACTGCTCTAGTCCACTTCACCCTCCCTCTGCTGAAGCACAAGGTTGGTGGCTCCACAGGAACTTTTGTGCATTGGACCTTTAAAAGGGTGCCTGAATTTTTAGCTGTCACTCCCTGGCAGACAGCACCCTGCTTCTTTTCACAGCCAGATGTTATATGGTTACGCTTCTCAGTTTTGGTGATCTCTACTTGGGGTTCCAGTTTGAGGAATAGATCCCAGAGTTCTCAGTGGCAACCCCCGATAGCTGAGATATCTCTTTTGAACTTCAGTTGCTGTCTGTGGGTGCCGGACCAGCTGTTTCCATTCTCTGGCCGCCTACCAGTCTCAATGTGGTCTCCACTTTTTATCCTCAGGTATGATGGTTCTCTCCTGCAAGTTTTCCATTTATTATTCAGGAAGTTTTTCTGCATTTTATTGTAATTCTAGTTTGTTACTAGAGCCTGTCCGTGCAGCATCCACTTACTCTGCTGCCATTTTTAATTCTCCCATTGTGATACTTTCTGACTTAGAGTTTTTAAACATTGATACTTATTAAGTTGTTATTATGTTTAGATTTAAATCTAACATCTTTTTGTTTTCTCTTTATTTTATTTAATTTTTATTTAACAATTCCCCTTTTCTGTCTGTTTTGTATTATGTGAATATTTACAGCATTTCATTTTTGTTTTTTACTATATTATTCTGTTATCCTATATAATAAAGAGGTAATTGCCCATCACTCCAACACACAAGATGGCTTTCCCCATGTGGTCAAAGATGGCCACCCCCATGTGGACACAAGATGGGCACCACAAGACGGCCAGTAGGGGAGGGCAGTTGGTGATCAGGCCAGCAGAGAGAGAAGTTGAGAGGAACCAAGCCTGCAGTGGAGGGCAGTTAGGGGAGACCAGGCCTGCGGGGGAGTGGGGGGGCAGTTGGGGGAGACCAGGCCTGCAGGGGAGGGCAGTTAGGGGTCACCAGGCTGGTAGGAGAGGGAAGTTAGGGGCGATTGGGCTGGCAGGGGATTGGTTATGGAGTGATCAGGCTGGTAGGCATAAGCAGTTAGGAGCACTCAGGCAGGCAGGTGAGCGGTTGGGAGCCAGCAGTCCTGGATTGTGAGAGGGATGTACAACTGCCCATTTAGGCCCAATCTTAAGGGATCCCAGATTGGAGTGGGTGCAGGCTGGGCTGAGGGACACCCCCCACCCCCCGTGCATGAATTTCATGCACCAGGCCTCTAGTAGGTATGGTAATATACATACATAACCTCTTCATATTCTACCTTGAATTGATATTTTATGAGTACTTGGTGATTGTAGAAATTTTACTATCACACAGGTCTTTTTGCCCTCAGCCTTCCATGTTATAATTTTATATTATAACAACTATACCAAAATTTCTATCAATATTCCCATTTTAAAAAATGAATAGGAAAGTGCTGTATTATATCATCCAAACAGTATTAATTTCTCTTGCTCTTCCTTTATTTCTAATATACAAAATTTCCTTCTAGTATCATTTTCCTTCTTTATTTTATTTTTTCCATCATGCCCTCTATGCCCTCTTCCACCTCCAGACACTCCATTGCCCCCTGCAATTACCACACTGTTGTCCATGTCCATGAGTTCGCTCTCTCTTTCCTTTGGATAAAGAAGTTCATTTAGTAATTGTTTTAGACAGATCTTTTGAAATCTAAGAATTTCTTTCATATGAGAATATATACTTGCTAGAGGCCTGGTGCACAAAATTTGTGCCCAGGTAGGGTCCCTAGGCCTGGCCAGTGATCAAGCCTGATCAGGGCCTTCCAGCTGCTGGCTGAGGCCTCTCTTCCCTGGCTGCTGACCGCCGGCTGGGGCCTTCCTTCATTCCACACTGCTCCCTGGTGGACAGCACATGTCATAGTGAGCAACCAAACTCCTGTTCTCCTGGTCAAATTCCAAGGGGATTTTGCATATTAGCCTTTTACATATAGGGGTAATGCTGCTGTTATTTCTGAAGCATATTTTCACTGGTTATAAGATTGTGGGTTGAGAGGCTTTTTTGTCTTTCATTTAAAAATGCCACTTTCTTCTCATTTCCCTGGTTTCTGAAGAGAAATCCACAATTACTCAAATTGTTCCAATTGTTCCCCCAACAGATAATACAGCTAATTTTCTTCTCTATAGTTTATGTCAAATTTCCTTGTTCTTATTGTTAGATTTCAGATTTTTATTATGATAGATGTGGCTGGGTATGGATTATTTAATGCCAATATTTGGGTTTGCTGGAATCTGTAAATTTATGACTATCACCAAATTTGAGCTGCTTTACGTCACTTATCTTCAGTTTTTGTTTTCTTTTTGTGTGTGTGTGTGTTTTTCAGTATCTCTCTCTCCTCTCCTATATCTCTGATGCCATAAATGTGAGAGATAATTGGACCTGTTCTTTTTTCCACCAATTATTTTTCTTCATTTATATTGGATGATTTTTATTTTCTATCATCCTGCAAAAAAACTTTTTCTTTGTCATCTTTATTATGCTACTGAGCCTGCATTTTTTAATTTTTTAGTTTTAAAATTTGTTTTTGTTTTTTTAAAATATTTTCTGCTTTTTATTGAGGCTTTCTATTTTTCCATTTATAACAGTATTCACACTTAGTTTGCTATGCCATTGTTACGTTAGCTGTTTTAAAGTTGTGTTTTTGTTTTTTTTCATGTAATTCCAACATAACTTCATTTCAGCATTGGCCTTTTCTTATACATGTTGATATTTTCCTGGTACTTTATATGCTTAGTAATGTTGGATTGTATCTGGTATTTCAAATATTATGTATGAGACTAGATAATGTTTTAATCTTATCCCCAATTTTATATTTTTATTTTAGCAAGAAATCAACCTGTGAAAGTTAAGGCTGCATGTTCCAACCAACATTTTTGGGGATGTGGTCCCAATATTAGTTTAGTTTTGATAACATTTTCAGTGTTAACCTATATAATAAAAGCCCAGTGACTGAATGGCGGAACAACCAGAATGACTGGTCGTCCAGTCGCTATGACGTGCACTAACCACCAGGGGACAAATGTTAATGCAGGAGCTGCCCCCTAGTGGTCAGTGCACTACCACAATGGGAGTGCTGCTCAAATGATCTGGGTGAGCAGCTGCTCCCACTGCAAACCCCAGGCGATGGGCAGGAACCTGGGCTGTGATTGTTGCCTCCTGGTCCCAAGCTCCTCCTCCTTGCAGGTTATGCAGCGCCACCACCAGGCTTTCAGAACTGACCCCGGAGGCTGGGAGGCAGGTACGTGGCCACAGTGGGACTGAGGCCTACTCTGCTGCCTTTCAGTGCTATTGTCCCTAAGCTCGGCCCTGATTGGGTCCCTGGAGAGGTGAGTGCTCTGGCTTCATGGAAGATGCCAGACCAAGGAGCAGCCACTCAGAATGCAGGTCTGGAATGAGCCGCACTCCCACAGTGTGCCAATCCCCCAGGATACGCCCTCCACCAGTGCACAAATCCCGTGCACCAGGCCTCTAGTATGAATATGATTGTGTACTTGCCATCAAGTGGCAGTTCTGAAACCTGAGTGATAGTCTGTTTTTAATTCTTTAAGTCTTCTTTGTGCTTAGGCTTGGTTTCACATTTATGCACAACTTGGGCATAAGTTGTCAAAGAGCCTCCATGCAGTTGTTTATGCATTCTTGGACTCATTCTTGGGCCCAAACATAGTAACAGGTCTAATATCAGAGAACAAAGGTCATGGGGGCAAAATTTCTCCTACCACATTCTTAAAATAGTTGTTCATTCATTTTATTTATGTCTATTATTTGTATCAATGGGGGAGGCAGATGTGCTTTCTCAATCTTCCTCATGATATAAACCCTCCAACTACAGTATAATTTTTATCTCTGGATACTTGATTCCAATTTTTATTTATATTTTTTATTTCCCTAACTTTTATACAATTTTCTTTATAGTGTCCATGTCCCTAACTTCTGCACAATTTTTTTGTTTAACTTATTGAACATATAAAATACAATTTATAATAACGCTTACTCTGTTTACATATTTTATCACCTGCATCATTTCTGGGTCTATTTCTATTGACTTTTTAACCCCTCTTTCAGAGTCAGATTCTCTCAATTCTTTGCATGCCTGGTAATTTCATATTGAATGACCAATACTGGTAAATTTACATTGTTGAATGTTAGAAATTTTAGTACACCCATAGCTGTACTTGATCATCGCCCTAGGTTGCAGTAAGTTTTTGAAAATTCATTGATCTTGGAGGCTTATCTTTAACCTTTGATTGACAGAAATAGAGAAATCTTTAGGTTAGTGTTAACCTGGTTTCAGTGCCAAGGCAATACCTTTCTAAGTATTCCACCTAAAATCCCTTGAATTACAAGATTTTCTGTTCTTCCTAATGATAACACATACATTCGCAGCCCTGTAAGCTCCAAAGATTGTTTGCTCCTTTTGAGTGGTTTATTTTCAGGCTTCAGATAGTTTCTTCACATATATGTGTTGATTAGTAATCAGCTGAAGATCTTGCAGGAACCTTCTGAGGACTTTTAGGGTTTTCTCTTTGGGAGATTCTCTTTTCTTGTACTCTGCCTCAGACTTACTGTACTTCCAGCTTTGCCTCATTAATCCAAGTAGTCTCCAAGGCTCTGATTGGGTTCCTTTTCTTGTATTGAAGCCTGGAAATTATCTCCAGGCAGTAATTGGGTCAATTACAGGGCTATGTCATCTAAACTCAGTCCATGCTCTCTAAAATCAGTCTTGTGTTGCCTGATGTTCAGTCCCTGAAAATCATTGCTACATATATTTAAGTTGTTTCAGGAGGAAGGTAAACATGGTTTCCATACTCCACCCTGGCTCAAAGTAAAATTCCTATATAATGGTTTAAAAAAAACACATTTTTTGTACTTATTTAGATTTATCTAATTTTTCATTGATATTCTTAGTGTTTTTTTCTTACTTTAACCTACATTCCGCTTTGTTTTCTATTATTAAGAGATATTTAATCTTAATTATTTCACGTCACAACTAGTTTATCAATAACAACTTACAAAATTCCTTTGATTATTTTAAATCAGATCCTGATGGGTACTGTAAATGTGTTTAGCTTACTAAATATGAATAGCAAACCAATGTTTTATTAATAATCTGATTTTTCAAACAAAGGACATGAAGCTTTTATAGATCAAATACCTTTATCAAAGTCATTCAGTTGGCAATGCCACTGCCCAGACATAAATTCAGGTCTGATTGGATCTAGAGCTCAACCCTTCACACTCTCTTTTTGGGTCCTCAGTGAAGACAGCAGACATTATTCAAACTTTGACTCAAATAATTTTATTATTATAAATATTTTAGCATTAAAAATAGTATTGTAACCAGGAAAAAAATCACAGAACTAACTTTAATCTTATGAAGCAGCTCCTCATTTGTATGAGAAAACATCATGTATATAGATTTGCTCTAGATCACCTCACATGGCATCATCATCGTTTGTTTGCTTCTCATCTCTCCAAGGAGGCATCTTGAGGTCAACAGCAATCTTTGATTCTTATTTGTATTCCCAGCATCTACTTTAACACCTGGCTTTAGGAAATGTTCAATAAATGCTTATTAAATGAATGAATGTTTCCAATGTAGTCAGTTAGAACTCATTTATATTTTATTATAAATAAACATAGAGAAATAACTAAATTTATTTCCCTTATATGAATTAGTCCATAGAAATTACCTTCTGAGGAGAATAATATATATTTTTTTCAAATGGGTCTTTTTATTTAACACATACAAGTTTTGGTACTTGTATAACCTACACATACTCCCCACATGCTCACATACATCCATTTAACATCCATACCCATACTACTTGTATTCTCACATTGGTTAGGATTCTTAACTGGGAATCCACTGAAAGTTGTGGACTTAATGAATGGATTTCAAAGGGACTGTGAACTAATTTGAACTATTTACAAAATCTTGTGCCTATGTGCAATTTTCTTGGTAGGAGCTGAATAACATTTGAAGAGGGATTTATGATTTTAAAAGGTTGAACATTCCATTAAAACCTTCTAAAGTGAACCACATCTTTCTCTCTTTGCACAAAAGGTAGAATAAAATGGGAGAAACAAAGGAAGGAAAGACAGGACGAAGCAAAAGTAGAAAAAAAAAAGAAGATGGAAAAAAGATTGGAGGGAGATAGTACAGCAAACTATAACACATTCTCCAGTTTCTCAGTACTTATTTCCTGAGTGTACTGCTTCTACTCTAGAATTTACCAAAATAGCTCTGCCAACAGTAACCAGCAATGCCTCTATTCCCCAAAGCAAAGGGTTTGTATAAAACCTTAACTTACTGAGTGTTCTGCTATATTTTATATTGTCTGATCTTTGAAACTTGTAACACAATCTTCTGTCCACTAATGTCTTCTCCTTTCTTCAGTCTGGTGCTTCGTGAAATTGTAACTTTAACCTTCTTTTTTATAATAGACTCACCAAAGTTAATTATATTAACTGCCACAATTTTTATTGTGCTTAAGGATCCTTCTTCGAGATCCCTAGACAAAGTGTTTCCTATTCAGAGGTATGCAGTGCCTATTGGATGTCATCCCCTGGATACTTCACAAATTTCTCAACCTGTAGATGTGTAAGGCTAAGTTCACCTCATCTCCAGTGTTTTACCAAATTCCTTGTCCTCCAGTATACTTGTGTACTTTCATTCTGGGCTACTTTTTTGATCACATATCTCTACCTGGAACCTATACTTTCAGTCATGTTAGGGCAGTGGTCGGCAAACTGTGGCTCGTGATCCACATGTGGTTCTTTGGCCCCTTGAGTGTGGCGCTTCCACAAAATACCAACTTCTGTGCATGGGCCACGAAGTTTCAATCCCACTGTATGTGTACACCTGCATGTGGCATTTTGTGGAAGAGCCACACTCAAGGGACCAAAGAGCTGCATGTGGCTCGCAAGCTGCAGTTTGCCAACCACTGAAGGGTATTCATTTACCAGTAATTATATCATACTGGTCATCACAATGGATTAATTACTTCATTCATGTCCTCTAGATTCTTAGCAACCAGGCAGCAAAAATTCTGACTTCTATTTTTGTACCAACAATGTAGCACTATGAATCAAAACATGGCCACACTGAGTCATTTCCCCAACAAAGGTCTTTTTAATTAATGGAGAACAAGCCAGTAGAGTCACATCTATAACAATAAAATGGTAATATGCTAATTAGGCCAGACATCCTTCCAGAGGAAGCCAGGGCCGGAGGGAAGCCAGCCCAGGTCCCGGGAGCCAGAGGGAAGCCAGTGTTGGCAGCCAAGGGAAGGAAGGCCTACTCTTGCACAAATTTTGTGCTTTGGAACTCTAGTGTAATAAGAAAGAACACTTCACAGAGAGCTAGGAGACTAAATAATGCTGTTTTCCCTGTTCTTACTTAACATTTTTATGTTGTGCAGTTTAACTATCTTTGAATAGTAGTCTCCCTTCTCTCCTTTAATCAATAAAATAGTCCAACATTCCATCTCATAATGTCATGTAATTACATGTGAAATAACTTTTAGAAATATAACTGGCTATTCCACATAGCACACTATATACATAAAACAGACTTAGTGAATTTTATGCACATTGATTCAAGTAGTCATATTTTGAAAGGATCTTATTTCTCTACTAGAGGCCCGGTGCACAAAAATGTGTGCACTTGTGTAGGGTTCCCTCAGCCTGACCTGTGCCCTCTCGCAGTCTGGGACCCATCGGGGGATGACCACCTGCTGGCTTAGGCCCACTCTCCAGGGGATTGAGCCTAAGCTGGCAGTCAGACATCCCTCTGGCAGACCGGGAGCCCTCAGGGGATGCCCACTTGCCAGTGGGGAGCAGGTCTAAGCTGCAGTCAGACATCCTTAGTGCTGCGGAGGAAGTGGAAGAGGCTCCCACCACCACTGCTGCACTGGCAACCGTGAGCCTGGCTTCTGACTGAGCAGAGCTCCCG
The DNA here is from genome assembly GCF_000327345.1 of Myotis davidii. NCBI lineage: Eukaryota > Metazoa > Chordata > Mammalia > Chiroptera > Vespertilionidae > Myotis > Myotis davidii. The sequence continues at coordinate 113,464 of NW_006288889.1, read as the reverse complement.
TAATGTGAGAGCGCCCTGACCACCAGGGGGAAGCTCCTGCATTGAGCATCTGCCCCCTGGTGGTCAGTGTGTGTTATAGTGACCAGTCATTCCCAGTCCTGGTCTCACTGGGGTGTCTGGCCAGTCTGGGTGAGCGGCTAAGGGCCGTTTTCAGGATGGCCACACCCCCTTCAGGGAGGGGGGTCCTGCTGGGGTGCCTTGCCAGCCTGGGTGAGTGGCTGATGTCTGTTTGCAGTTTGGCCACAGACCCTTCAGAGTGGGGGGTCCCAGCTGGGGTCCCTGGCAGGTCTGGGTGAGTGGCTGAGGGCTGTTTTTAGGCTGGCCACAGCCCCCAGCCACCCAAGCTTCCAGTAGAGACTGGCTGGAAGCAGGTATCTGGGTTTATTTATCTTCTATAATTGAAACTTTGTTGCCTTCAGTGGAGGCTAGAGCCAGCCATGGCAGGTGGGAAGCTTGGCTTCCTCCATCGCTGGGGCAACCAAGCCTCCTGCTTGCTCCAGCTCTGTGGCTGCTGGCCGCCATATTGGCTGGGTTAATTTGCATATATTCACTCTGAATATATGAATATATGAATTCCAACTGTGGTTTTTGGCCACTTGTCAACCAGCCAACTTCATGTTAATAAGTAGTAGTGTTAATAGTAATAACAATAAAATATGGTAAGGTGTGCAAAATCATTCTTAAATAACTATGGGAGTATAATAGATTGTATTAGCATAGAGACTATATGATTTCACCTATATGTGGAAACTAAATAAAAGAACAAAACAAAAAAGAAAAAGTTTCAGATATAAAAAAAAGCTGAAGGATGTAAAAGATAATAAGAGGTACAAACTTTCTGTTATAAAATAAGTCAGGGAGATGAAATGTACAGCATAAGAAATATAATCAATAGTATCAAAATTACTTTGTACAGTGACAAGTGGCTATTAGATTTATCACAGTGATCAATTTGTAAGGTATATAAACCCTGAATCACTATGTTATATACATAAAACTCATATAATATGGTATGTCATCTGTTCTTCAATAATAAAAGTAAAAGAAAATTTGGATAAGTTGTTTTTTTAAGGAAAAAAATTTCTTATTTATTTATTTTAACAAAAAAGTGAGCCAATGATTCTAAATTACACAGTTGATTTTTGGTTTTGTTTTGTTTTTTCCTGGCATTTCTCTCTGGAGTAGATTTTTTGCTCTAGTGATTAAAACAGAAAATCAGATACAACAGTCTTTAAGTTCAGCCAATGTCTTCACGCTCTCATCTCTTTATCAGCATACTATAGACCAGGTGCATAAAATTTGTGTGTGGGTATGGTCCCTAGGCCTGGCCTGAGATTAGGGCCATATTCCCCAGCTGCACGCAGCCAGCCCTGTCCCCCACTCCACCCACCCCCAGTTCCCTGTTCACCATCAGGTGATCTGAGCCTCTGGCCAAGGGGAGGGACTGAGAAGTCGACCTTTCCTGCCCACTCGCCAGCCCTGCCATGGCCATGGGTTACCCTCTGTGTGTGGAGTGACCAGCAGGGTGGGGGCCTTGGCCTGGCACTGCCTATGTCCCCAGCCACCCATCCTTGGTTCCCTGTTCGGGCAATCAGTGCCTTGCCAGCCAGGGAAAAGGACAGGGGTGGGCAAACTTTTTCCCGCAGGCCGTAGTTTGCCCACGGCTGGAAAAGGACCAAGGGGTGGTTAGTGTGCCTTATAGTGACTGTTCGAGCAGTCGTTCTGGTCATTCTGACATTAGGGTCAATTTGCATATTACTCTTTTATTATATAGGATATTAACAATACTAGTAAGTATGCCTTCCCAAAACTATATGGCTATATTCAGATATATTGTTGCCCATAACATTTAACATAAACCCAAACTTATTTATCAACTCTTTATGTGATTAAAGTTGTTTTTTTACTGAAAAAGTGCGGAAAATAATTATTAGCAAAGAGTACTAAGTATTTTTATACCTTGTATTACATCTCTTCTCTTGAAAGATACAATATGAAGAAATAGAGCATTTTAGAGTGGCCCAAGTCTTTTGTAATAAATATGAAAACTCAACCATATTTATTAATAATAAGTGCTATTAAATACTTTGAATGTAAATAAAGTTTTCTGTTAGGAGAAAAACATGAAGTATTTAACTATTATAAAACATGACTTTAATAATTGTTACCAAGTTGGAATCATTTTCTTTATAAAAGATATGTGAGATAATTTTATTTATTAATACTTAATAATTTAAAATAAGGTTTGTATACTTTAAATACCTTCATTATCAAATATATACAACATATATTAAAAACAAGTATTACCTTCATAAAAATGGCTAATATTAAAGGATTCAAAATATAACATGGAAAAATCTGTAGTATTGAGGAACGTATCATTCCATGCTCACTGTACCTTGTTTACTATAGCTCCCTTAATTTGCATTGGAAAAATGTAATGGCTGTATTATTACAAATACTATTCATGTATGTGGGAGCACTTCATGAACATCCATTTAAAACAGCTTTCAGGCACGACTTCCTGAATGGTGGAGTGAGGACCTTTCTGAATCTATACATCAATTAAAAGCAACAAAAGCACTGGCAAATTGCCATTATCAACTTTTTCAAAAACTTCCAAGCACCAGAAAAATAACTCATCACATACAAACGGTCCTCAATGTGAGTAATTACTGATTTCTTTTTTAAAATATATTTTTATTGATTTTTTACAGAGAGGAAGGGAGAGAGATAGAGAGTTAGAAACATCGATGAGAGAGAAACATCGATCAGCTGCCTCCTGCACATCTCCTACTGGGGATGTGCCCGCAACCCAGGTACATGCCCTTGACCAGAATCGAACCTGGGACCTCTCAGTCCGCAGGCCGACGCTCCATCCACTGAGCCAAACCGGTTTTGGCTACTGATTTCTTATCAGAAATCATGAAAACAGCAAGCAACCCATCATTCTATGTGTTGAAAGAAAAATGTTATTAATCAAGAATATAGCATTCAGCTAAATTAAGACATTTTCATATAAACAGTGAGAGAAATTCTTGCTAGCAGAACACTCTATAAGAAAAACTAAACTTGTATGTCTGTTTCCTTCACCAAGATAGGGAAGCTTTTTGTCATTATTTTTTTGAAATAAGTTTTCTATTTCTTGATCTCTCTCTTCTCCTTCTGGCACCCCATGATATGAATGTTGGTATGACCACTAGCCACCAACCTCCAACTACCTTGAAGGATCATCTGTGCAATGATACACCACACAGAGCAGGGCTTACTTCATCAGGGCTCTGGTACCTGCGGAGTCTGGCATTGAGTGTGTCACTTATGGAGGTAGTTGGGTGGTGATGCTTTGACATGGTCTGAAGCTGTCCACTGGGTGTGCTGGCTCTGGGGCCCCTCAGGAGGTGCAGATCAAGGCCAGCCACCACGTGTGTTCTGTAGGTTAGGGCCACAAGGCATAAACTACAAAGCTATGTACAGATAGCTGTTTCTTGTGCTGGGCTCGAAGGTGCCAAGGTGACATCAAGCTGTGAACCAAAGCTGGCTGCTGCTAGTGCTGGGTCTGGGGCCACTTAGTTAAAGGCAGCAAGAAAAAAGTAGTTAGTTACATACGAGGAAGCTCCCATAAGACTGTCAGCTGATTTCTCAACAGAAACTTTGTAGGCCAGAAGGGAGTGGCAAAAAATATTTAAAGTGATGACAGACAAGGACCTACAACCAAGATCACTCTACCCTGCAGAGCTATCATTTAGAATTGAAGGATAAATAAAGAGCTTCCCAGACAAGAAAAAACTAAAGGAGTTCATCACCACCAAACCAGTATTATATGAAATGTTAAAGGGTATTTTTTAAGAAGAAGAAAAGAAGATAAAAAATATGAACAAGAAAATGGCAATAAATCTATCAAAACTGAATGTACAATCAAAATGAACAAGCAGAACAGAAACAGATGCATAGATTCAGAAAACATTTTTTTGGTTGCCAGAGGGGAGGAAGGTTTGGGAGGGGATGGGTAAAAAGGTGAAGGAATTAAGAAGTGAAAATTGGTTGTTACGGAATATTCATGTGTTGAGGAGCACACGAGACTTGATTGGAAAGTTTGTAAGGAGGACATTCCGAGAAAAGGGAAGTGTGCAGAAGACTGCCCGCACTGTTTATCAGAATTCTGACTTATGGGAAGGCGGTGCTCCTAATTATTCCCTGACCTTCCTAATCAAGTCTGTGTACGTGCAGACCCCCAGATGTTTACTGGAATCCTTATGCTTAATCTTTGGGTGTCCTTGCTTTAAGGACACTGCAAACACATGTTTCCTCCCAATATTACTTACCCTACTGATTGTATCTAAAAGATAAACTTTATCTCAAACTGCTGGTACAATAAAGGCCTAATGAGGCAGGCGATCGAGGTTGTCTGGTTCCCTTAGCCCTCTCTTTCACAGAAAGCATTGCTTCGGAGTAATCCATTCATCCATCGCTCAGGGTCTGCTGGTCAGCCCCAGCAGTCACGGAGATGTAAGGTATACCATAAGGAATATAATCAGTAATATTCTAATGATCAGGCGCAGTGCTGGATGGGTGTGGGATTTATTGGAATGATTGCATATTAAGTTATGTAATGTCTGGTTACTGGGATGTACAAAATATATAAAAATATAATAATTTTAAAATATAAAAAGATTATAAAAAACTAAAGCAAATCGTTCAGGTCAAATAAAATAATAGTATGTAAAATAATAGGTTCATTTTGCAGGACCATATAAAAAAGCATAAATATATTGTTGGTAATATTTTCCTCTTCCATATAATTTGAAAGAAAACTGTATTAATCAATAATTATAATTTATAATTTTATGCTATGCATACAATAGTCAAAAGAGAACTGAGTGCCTAAACTAAAAACTGATTAGCTAATAATAAATAAAGATTAATTTACACCATGATATTTTCCCAAGGAGTGGGAACAGGGCAATCTTGGAGCTAAACTTCTGTAAACTATTTAAATTAACATTAATCTGATCTAGATTGTTTAAGTTAGGATGTTAACTGTAATCTATGTATGACAATTAAAGAGAAACCACACACATAGGGACACAGACAAACACACATAGCATATAACAAAGGAATTAAAATGGTACACTAAAAATATGTATTTAATATAAAAGAATAGCAACAGACAAAATTAAGTATCAGAAATATAAGGCATATAGAAATACACAGCAAAATGACACAGCAAAATCCAGAGACTATTAATTACCTTAAGTATAAGTAGATAAAACACTTAAACCAGAGGAATAAACTGAAAGAGTCCATAAATAAATATGACACAAGTATGTGCTGTCTAAGAAATGCATGTTAGGGCCGAAACCGGTTTGGTTCAATGGATAGAGCGTCGGCTTGCGGGGCTCAGGGGTCCCGGGTTCGATTCCTGTCAAGGGCATGTACCTGGATTGCGGACACATCCCCAGTGGGGAGTGTGCAGGAGGCAGCTGATCGATGTTTCTCTCTGATCGATGTTTCTAACTCTCTATCTCTCTCCCTTCCTCTCTGTAAAAAATCAATAAAATATATTTTAAAAAAAATGCATGTTAGGTACGAAGACACTAGTAGGTTGAAGATAAAAGGCTGAGGAAAGATATGCCATGCATATAATTGAAAAAAAGAGAGCAGAGTGGCTAGATTGATATTAGACAAAGTAGACTTTAAATTAAAAATTAAAAGAGTAGAGTAGAAGTAAATAATAGAGAATTTAAAAGGGAATAAACATTTACCTTAAAAACTATAAGACCCCCAACTATAAGTTACATAGGAGAAAATATAGGTACCAAACTTAGGTACCTGGGAGGTAGAGGACATTTTATGGACTTGACTCCAAAGACAAGGGAGGTAAGGGCAAAAACAAATGAATGGTACTGTATCAAACTGAAGAGCTTCTGCACAGCAAAATAAATGGACAACAAAACAGGCAGCCAAGCAGATGGGAGATGATACATATAAACAGTAGCTCCAACAAAGGTTTAATTTCCAAAACATATAAAGAACTTGCTAAACTTAACACCAAACAAACACACAACCCAATCAAAAAGTGGGTAGAGGACTTGAAAATACACCTCTCCCCAGAAGACCTATGAACAGCCAATAGATACATGAAAAGATGTTCAACCTCAGTGGCAATTAGAGAACTACAAATTAAAACTACAATTAGACCCCCTCACACCTATTGGAGTGGTCATTATCAATAAGACAAACAATAACAAGTGTTGGAGAGATTGTGGGAAAAAGGGAACCCTCATTCACTGCTGGTGGGAATATAGATGTACAACCACAATGGAAAGCAGTCTGGTGATTCTTCAAAAAGTTAAGAATAGAGCTACCACCCTAATCATTTTGACTCAGTGGATAGAGCAGCGGCCTGCAGACTCAAAGGTCCCAGGTACAATTCTGGTCAAGGGCATGTACCTTGGTTGCGGGCACATCCCCAGTAGGGGGTGTGCAGGAGGCAGCTGATCGATGTTTCTCTCTCAATGATATTTCTAACTCTCTATCCCTCTCCTTCTCTCTCTGTAAGAAAAAAAAAGAGAATAGAGCTACCATATGACCCACCAATCCCACTCCTGTTACATACCTGAAAAACTCAACATCATTTATATGCAAAGATTTATGCCTATGTTCATGGCAGCATTATTCATGATGGCCAGGACTTGGAAACAGCCAAAGTGCCCTGTGATAGAGGACTGGATGAAGAAGATGTGGCACACATACACAATGGAATGCTACTCAGCCATAAGAAAGGATGGAATAGCATCATTTACAACCACATGGATGGACCTTGAGAACATTATGGTGCATGAAAAAAGTCGGACAGAAAAAGCTAAGAATCATACAATTTCACTCATACGTGGGACATAAAACTGGAACTCATGAACACAAACAGCAGAGTGATGGTTTCCAGAGGGAAGGAGGTTGGGGGAGAAGGGTGTCCTAAGATGTGGTGACAGGAGAAGTCCTGACTTTGGGTGGTGGGCACATGGCACGATATACAGACTTTGTAACTTAGAAATCCACACATGAAACCTATATTTTCATGTAGACCAATGTCACTCCAATAAAATTTAATAAAATAAACATAAGGAAATGCCATGAATACTTGTAAGTAAAGATATTAGATACTTAGATGAAATGGTCAAATTCTTAAAAAGATATATTATGAAAATGACTGAAGAAGAAATTAAAAATCTGAATAGACCTATAAGAAGTGGAGATTAAATTACTAATTTTAAAACTTTCCACAAAAATAAAGTTGAGGACAAGTTGGCTTCCCTGATGAATTCTATCAATCATTTAAGTATTAACATCAATTATTTACAAACTCTTCCACAAAAGGAGAATACCAGAGCTTGGATTATACAAGACCAATATAAAAAAATAGTGTGATTCCTTGCACTTGTCATGACCATTTGAAAATATAGTAAAAATTGATTTAAAATACTACAAAAAATTACAAAATACTTATGAATAACTTTAACAAAGGAGTACCTCACTTGTACACTTAATACCGCAATATGACACTGGAACAAAGATAGGCATATAGATGAATAAAATAGAGTGAGAGTTCAGAAACAAATACATTTATGGTTATTTTTTTTTTTACTAGGATAGCAAAACAATTTAATAAATGATGCTGGCACAACTGGAAAACACATATAAAAAGAATCAAGTTGAACCCTACATAATTCTACACACACACATATACAAACACACACACACACACACACACACACACACTAAAAATAGATTATGGACCTAAATATAAGAGATATAACTGTAAACATTTTGAATAAAATGTAAAGTATAGGAATAAATCTTTGTTACCGCGTGTCAGGCAATTGTTTTTAAAGGTAACATTAAAAAAAAGTAGGTAATTGGACTTCATCAAAAGTAAGAACTTTTATTCTGCAAACAATTAAGAAAGTTAAATGACAACCAAAAGAATAGGAGAAAAATTTTCAAAACATATTTGACTTAAACCTTGATTACACAAAATGCCTACAACTTAATCAGAAGACAAATAACCCAATTCATAAATAGGCAGAAAGCATGATATCAGCAAGATGGCAGAATTGGTGTTTTTATACAATCTTCCTAAAAATACACCAATTTTGATAATCACTTACAAACAAGAGTATGAACATCCAGACAAAATTTTCAACATGCCATTGGAGAAAAAATTATCCAAGATTCGATGAATTAAAGAAAGTAAGGGAAACAATTTTACTTTACTTGCAGCACCCCTCCCCTAAGACAGCATAGCTCAGTCCCAACAGAGACCTCCTCAGCCAGTGATTCTCTCTAGAGGGAAAAGTGAGTATGTAAGTAAGCTCCCAGCTTACCCAGCTGTGTGGGATGCTGATGAAGTTGCCCATTATTTTTTCTCACCTACAGAATACTGAGTTGATCTGCACAACGGAGGGATGGGGAGAGTCTGGGGGTACAGCAACCAAGGCTCAGAATTTATCAAAAGACTACTGTTCCTACTAGCTATTGACTTCATCAGGAAGGTATAGCAACAAGCTGCTGGGGACAACTTGTATGCTGACTAACTCACAGGCACCTTCAATGTGATCGACACCTCATCCAAACACCCTCTGTCAGCTCATTGTAGGTGTTCCCAAGGGAGGTGAGCTTCTGCAGACAGCTAGTGAGAAATGCAAAAAGACAGCCTGACTGTGGTATTGGCAGAAATCACACAACTTGAGCATTTGATACCACCCTAGGAAAAGCACCCAACCTAAATTTGCAGGAGTTAAGGAAAATATCGTCTTAAGAATTCCCTTCCAAGAAGGAAGAAGTGTGTAGAAGAGTATCCATAGATACAGTTTGAGTAAGCCTCAGAATCCCTGGAAGGACTTACAGATTGGGCATTTCTCCTCCAAACAAGTTAGTAATGTCTAGAGAAGATAACTATCCCTCAAACCTATATAATAAAAGGCTAATATGCAAATCGACAGAATGGCAGAATGACCTGTCGTTATGATGTGAACTGACCACCTCATGCGCTCAATGAGGGAGTTGCCCCTGGTGGTCAGTGTGCTCCCACAGGGGGAGCACCGCTCAGCCAGAAGCTAGGCTTATGGCTGGTGAGCGCAGTGGCAGTGGTGGGAGCCTCTCCAGCCTTTGTGGAGACCGTCTCACAGGATCCTGGACTGTGAGAGAGCACAGGCTGGGCTGAAGGACCCCCCCCCCAGTGTATGAATTTTGTGCACCAGGCCTATAGTGCAAAGATAATAATGCACAACTTTAAAAGGAGGCAAAAGATTTATGTGATCTGAAAACAGAGTATGATAATAATACAAGACTTTAAAGAACATAAACTACCAAAAGAATGACACTAACAAAGGAATACAATACTTTTTCAGTAATTAACACCAAAGAAAAGGTGATCTACAATTTGTCTAATAAAATTTTTAAATAGTAGTTTTAAGAAAGTTCTACAAGCAAGCAGAAAGACCAACTCAGCAAAATCAGGAAAACAATTCTTTATAATGAAAGTCTAATAGGTTGTCTGGTAGTGTGTTCAACCAATCAAAGCATAATATGCTAAGGCCACTCAACTGCTCGCTATGACATACACTGACCACCAGGGTGCAGATGCTCTGACCAGTAGGTTAGTTTGCTGCTGGGATCCAGCCAATCGGGACTGAGCGAGACAGGCCAGACACACCCCGGAGCCCTTCGGCAGACCCTCCCCGACTGGCCAACCTCCCACGTCCTTCCCGGCCCTGATCATGCACCAGTGGGGTCCCTTTGCCTGGCCGGTGCCCTCTCACAATATGGGCTGAGGGACTACCCCCTTGAGTGCATGAATTTTGTGTACTGGGCCTCTAGTAACTAATAAAACAATAAAAGTAACAGAGAGAAAGACATCATTAAAAAGAGTCAACAGAAATTTTGGAGTGGAAGAACACAATGAATACAATTTAAAAATTCAATGTAGAGTCTTGGCTGGAGGCTCAGTTGGTTGAAGCATCATCCTGTACACCAGGGGATTGTGGGTTTGGTTCCTGGTCAGGGCACATACCTGGGTTGCAGGTTTGATCCCCAGTCTGGGTGGGTGCAGAAAGCAGCCAATCAATATCTCTGTCTCACATTGATCTCTCTTTCTCTGTATCCCTCCCTCTCTCTTTCTTTTACTTTCTCTCTCTAAGGTCAATAAACATGTTTTTGTGTGAAGATTAAAAAAAAAAATCAATAGAGAGCATCAACATCAGATTTGATCAAGCCCAAGGGGGAAAAAAAATGAAAGACAGATAATTTGAAATTATCTAGTCAGAGGAGAATGAAGAAAAAAGAAAGAAAAAGAGTAAAGAAAATTTACCTGAATTATGAATACCAAGGAATGAAACAATTCACACATTGTAGGAACACCAGAAAAAAGAGAGGGGGAAGGTGGCAGAAATCTTCTTTAAAGAAATAACAGCTGATAGCTTGCCAAATCCTGGGAGAGAATTTGATCTATGTATTTACAAAATACACAGATCCAAATAAATTCAATCTCAAAATATCTCCTCTAAAACAATTCATAATATAACTATCTAAAAAAATCAGAGATAGAGTATTTTGAAAGTGGCAAGTGAAAAAACTACATTTTATGTATGAGGAAACTCCCTAAAGGCTATCAATAGATTTTTCAGCAGAAACCTTGCATGCCAGGAAAGAATGGTATGATATATTCAAAGTGATGAAAAAAAACAAAAAAACTGTCAACCAACAATATTTTACCTGGAACTGCTGGCCTTCAGAAAATAGAGAGAGATAAAGACTTTCCCAGTCATATAAAAACTTAGCAAGTTCATCACCATTTGATCTGCCCTACAAGAAATGCTGAAAAGAGTCTTTCCAGCTGAAATAAAAAGATACTAATTAGTATTATCCTATATAATAAAGAGGTGATATGCAAATTAACCCTTACACCCTCACAAGACGGCTCCCTCTGACCAGACTGGTAGGGGGGTTAGTGAGGGATGACCAAATGACTGAACGCAGGCTGCATGGAGTGACCAGGCTGGTGGGGGGCAGTTAGGGGTGACCAGGCAGGCAGGCAGGTGAATGATTAGGAGTCAGTGGTCCAGGATTGTGAGAGGGTCTAAACCGGCAGTTAGATATCCCCCAAGGGGTCCCAGATTGGAGAGGGTGCAGGCTGGGCTGAGGTGAGCCCCATCCCTGTACAAATTTCATGCACTGGACCTCTAGTGAAAGCATACAATACACTGGCAAAGGTATGTGTATAGTCAAAATCAGAATAATGTGTATGGTAATGTATTAAACATTTAACTCTAGTATAAAGTATGTAGGATAAAAGTATTAAAAAGAACTATCTATACTAATAAAAGCCTTGGTGGTCCTCACAACCTTGTGTGACGCCCTCATGTCATCACAAGATGGCCGCCACAAGATGACCACCACAACATGGCTGGTAAGGGAGGGCAGTTGTGGGTGATTAGGCCAGTGGGGAGGGCACTTGGGGCCGATCAGGCAGCAGGGGAGGGCAGTTGTGGACAATCAGGCTGCCAGGGGAGCAGTTAGGCGTTATCAGGTCAGCAGGGGAGCAGTTAAGAGCTAGGGGTCCCAGATTGTGAGAGGGCCTAAACCGGTGGTTAGGCATCCCCCAAGGGGTCCCAGTTGGAGAGGGTGAAGGTTGGGCTGAGGGACACATCCCCCTGTGCACAATTTTGTGCCCTGGGCCTCTAGTATATTATAAATACAATACAAAACTCTTTCCAACAATTCATAAAGTATCCATAGAGAAAATCAAGAAACCCTAAACTTAAACAACTGAACCTAACAGACATATGTGAAGCATTCATTCCACCTAACAGCAGCAGGGTACACATTCTTCTCGAGCATACATGGCATATTTTCTAAAATAGATAATATGTTATATGACAAAACAGATCGTAACAAATTTAAGAAGATTGAAAATATACCAATATCTTTTTGAATCACAATGATAATAGCCAGAAATCAATTATAAGAAGAAAACTGAAAAATTTACAAATGAGAAAATTAAACATTATTCTCCCTAATAGACAATGGCTAAAGAATATTTTTTTAAAAAAATATATATTTTATTGATTTTTTTTTATAGAGAGGAAGGGAGAGGGATAGAGAATTAGAAACATCGATGAGAGAGAAACATTGATCAGCTTACTTCTGTACACTCCCTACTGGGTATGTACCCACAACCAAGGTACATGCCCTTAACCGGAATCAAACCCGAGACCCTTGAGTCCACAGGCCGATGCTGTATCCACTGAGCCAAACCGGTTAGGGCTAAAGAAGAAATTTTTTAAAAAAATTTAAAAAGCTCTTGAAACAAAATTAAGAAAGAAAACATATATGTTAAATATATGGGATGCAAATCAATAGTTTATGAGAGAAGTTTATAGTAATTAATGTCTATACTAAAGAAAAAGAAAGATGGCAAAAACCAACCTAAATTTACACCATAGGGAAGTGAAAAAAAATAAAAAGAAAAAAGAAAAGGCCAATATTATCAGGAATGCTAAAGGATCAAAACAGAAATAATGAAACAGGTACCAGAGAAACACTAGAAAAATCAGCAGAATTAATGGCTGACCTTTTGAAAAGGTAGGCCAAATTAAAAACAAAATAAAACAAAAAAACCCACAAAACTTAGATAGACTAAGAAAAAGAGAGAGAGAGAGAAGATTCAAATAAGTAAAATTAGAAATGAGAGAGGAAACATTTTAGTGGATACCTTAGAAGTACAAAAGATCACAAGAGATTACTCTGAACGAGTATATGTCAACAAAGGGAATAAGCTAGACAAAATGGATACACTTTTAGAAATGTAGAACTTACCAAGATAGAATCATAAAGAAATAGAGAACCTGAACAGATAAAAATCCAGTCAGGGGATTGGACCATTAAACAAAAACCTCCCAATAAAATTCCTGGATCTGATGACTTCACTTGTGAATTCTCCCAAACATTTAAAGAATTAATACCAATACTTCTTATACTTCTCATATTGAAGCAGAGAGAATACTCCCAAACTCATATTATGAGGCCAGTAGTATCTTGAAGCCAAAGCCAGGTAAGTTCACTACAAGAGAACTATAGGTTAATATCCTTGGTGAATATAGATATAAAAATTCTCAGTAAAATACTAGCAAACCAAATTCAACAGTATATTTAAAAGATCATAAGGGGAGGGCGGGGGTAAGGGGAAGATATCAACCTAAGGACTTGTATACATGTATATAAGCCAAACATGGACAACAGTGGGGGATGGGAGCATGAGTGTGCGGGGCAGCCGGGGGGAGGGGAGGAGGTTGGGGGTTAATGGGGGGGATGAGGACACAATTGTAATGCCTTAACTAATAATAATAATAAAAAATCATAGACCATGCTCAAGTTCAATTTATTCTTGGGATACAAGAATAAATTGTATCCCAAGGATACAAGGATGTTTCAACACAGACAAATGCATAAATGTAATGCACAATATTATCAGAATGAAGGAAAAATCACATGCTTATCTCAATAGATGTATTTGACAAAATTCAACATCTTTTCATAATAAAAACTCTCAAACAATTAGATATAGAAGCATTGTACCTCAACATAACAAAAGCTATATATGACAATCTCATAGCTAACATCGAACTCAATGGTGGAAAGCTGAATGGTTTCATCTAAGGTCACTAATAAGACAAGGATGTCCATTCTCACCAACTCTATTCAATATAGAATTGAAGTACCTATCCACAGCAATGGTGTGAGAAAAACATGTAAAAGGCATTCCAATTGGAAAGGAGGAAGTAAAATTGTCTTTGTTAGGATATGGTCTTTTCTTTTATTTAGAAAACTCTAAAGACTTAATTTAAAAACAAAAGAAAAAGCTGTTAGAACTAATAAATCAATTCAGTAAAATTAGAGGGTACAAATTAATATAAAAATTAGTTGCATTTCTATACACTAACAATAATTTATTGGAGAGAGAAATTAAGAAAATAATTATATTTTATAATAGTATCAAATACAATAAAATATTTAGAAATAAATTTATTAGAGGTGGCAAATGACCTATACACTGAAAATTGTAAGACACTGATGAAAAACAATTGAGAAAGACACAAATAAATTGTAAGAAATCCCATGTTCATGAAATGAATCATTAATATTGTTAAAATATCCATACAACCAAAATGATCTACAGATTCAGTGCCAACCCAATCCAAATTTTTTTTTTAGTTTTTTTAAAATATATTTTATTGATTTTTCACAGAGAGGAAGGGAGAGAGACAGAGAGTTAGAAACATCGATGAGAGAGAGACATCAATCAGCCGCCTCCGCACATCTCCCGCTGGGGATGTGCCCGCAACCCAGGTACATGCCCCCGACCGGAATCGAACCTGGGACCCTTCAGTCCGCAGGCCAACGCTCCATCCACTGAGCCAAACCGGTCTCGGCCCCAATCCAAATTTTATTGGTATATTTCTTTATAGAAATTGATAAAACCTTCCTAAAATTCATGTGAGACCACAAAAGTCCTCAAACAGCCAAAGCAGTCTTGAGGGAGAGGAACATAGCTGGAGGTATCACACTTCCTTATTTCAAACTATATTACAAAACTGTAATAACCAGAACAATATAGTACTGGAATAAAAACAGATACATAGATAGACCAGTGGAAAAGAATAGAGAGCCCAAATATAACCTCACACATATATGGTCAACTGATCTTTAATAAGGGAACCATACAATGTGGGGAAATAGTCTCTTTAATAAATAGTGTGTAAAATTGAATGTCCACATTCAAAAGGATAAAACTGGACCTGTATCTTATACTGCACATAAAATTAATGCAAAATGAATTAAATACTTAAATATAAGACCTGGAACCACAAAACTTCTAGCAAAAACACACAGAAAATTCTCTTTGACATAGTCTTGACATTGATTTTTGTGAGATCTGGCACCAAGACACAGGCGCAGACACAAAGATGAACAAGTGGGTATATGTCAAACTAAAAAGCTTTGCATAGAAAAGGAAACTATAAAAAACTAAAAATGCAACCTAGAGTTTAGGATAGAATACTTGCAAGCTCTATATCTGATAAGAAGGAATATCCAAAATATATAAAGAACTTATATAACTCAATACCAATAAAATATAATAATAACCTAATTAATAAATGGGCAAAGGACCTGAATAGACATTATCTAAAAGAAGACATTCAAATTACCAGCAGGTACAAAAACATGGTCAATATTGCTAGTCATCAGGAAAATGCAAATCAAAACCACAGTGAGATATTGCCTCCCACCGGTTAGGATGGCTATTATCAAAAAGTCAAAAGACAAGTGTTGGTGAAGATATGAAGAAAAGGTAATCCGCATGCCTTTCGGTGAGAATGTAAATTGGTCTCGCCACTATAAAAAATAGCATGGACATCCTCCAAAATTAAAAATAGAACATTATATTATTCTGTAGCTCTGCATTTGCACATACACCTGAAGGAAATAAAATTAGTATCAAAGATAGATATCTGCCATCTCATGCCCATTGATAACAGTAGCCAATATACGATGTCTAAGTGTCCATTGACAAATGAATGGATAAAGAAAATGTGATTTTTAAAATTAAATTTTATTCATGGGAAAGAAGAAAATCCTGACATTTGCAACAACATGGAGAAGCTAGTGAAAACTATGCTAAATGAAATTAGCTGGACAGAGAAAGATAAATATTATATTATCTCACTTATATATGAAATCTTTACATAAAAGTAAAATTAATAAAAACAGAGTAGATGTTGGTCAACAGTACAAGCTTACAGTTATAGCATTAAGTTCTGGAGATATAGTGTACAGTGTGGTGTCTTTGAATAATATTGTTATATATTTCAAATTTATTGAGAGTACACCTTGAGTATTTTTAACACACTCATACTATGTGAAGAAATGAATGTGTTTATCTGATTGAATAATCATTTCATAAAATATACATTAAATTATCATATTGCAACACACACACACATAATTTTATTTGTCCAGTATACCTTAGTAAATTTTTAAAATATATAGCAAAAAGGTGTCACTAACCCAATTATTCATAAAATGCATAACAAAATGTGGTGTATTTACACAGTAGAATGTTATTTATCTATAATAATAAAAGTATAATATGCTAATTAGACCAGACATCCTTCCAGACGACCTTCCAGATGAAAGCCGGGGTTGCGAGGGAAGCCTGGGTCCCGGGTGCCTGCCAGCGGCCAGAGGGAAGCCCAGGTCCCGGTGCCAGAGGGAAGCTCGTGCCAGCAGCTGGGGGAAGGAAGGCCTACTCTTGCACAAATTTCATACATCAGGCCTCTAGTACCTCAATAAAAAGAAATGAAATACTGATACGTTCGAAAACCTGGGTAAATCTTAGGATTTGCTTTGTGAAAGAAGTTGGTCACAAAAGATCACATTTTTTTTTATTACATTTGTATGAAAAGTTAGGAATAGTCAAGAAGTCTCCAGAGATAAAAGTATTTTAATAGTTTCCCCAGAAGAATGGAGGGGAGATGGTTGTACCTGTTCAGAGGTGAAAGGTTTTTTCTTGGGTTGATGGAAATGTTCCAAATGTGATGGTTATACAATTCTGTGATTATACTAAAAAAATCATTGAGTTGTACACCTTACATGGGTGAACTTATGAAACAGAAATTTGATCTCAATAAAACTGAGTTAAAAAATCACCCAGGTGTTCCTTTGAATTTCCATCTTATCCATAAGGGGTCTTTCCCAGGAATGTGGACCACATCTTATTAATATTGAATCCCCAGCTAAGACTCAGTTTCTGATTTGTTGCCAGAGATGTTTATGGCACATCAGCTTAACAGAATATTGTCATGATATCTTATCATGTATACTTATTTTCTAGAAGGAGACCTATTTCAGGTGGGTCTCTAGGGCATCCTTATGGACTCCTGGCATGGCTACTGAGTCTTTCTTAAGGAAATCTGTAACAACAACACAAAAAAGAATAACCCTCAAGTATATGGACATGAAGATAACTATTAAGTAATGAAACTACTAATTAAATCCATGCTCAAAGGGGAATGGGAGTATTTCAAGGTCTAGCAGTTATATCAGCTTACACAGATTCCCACTACAAAGCTAAGGTTTCATTTTTTCTGATATGACCTTACATTTCTCAAGTGCATTTGGAAGAACTTGCCTGCTGCTAGTCAATTGGTGTCCTGGGTTTTCTTGCTGCCCTTTTAGTTCCCTACTATTCCTTGAAATTTCCTGTAATTTCCAGGGATCACCATCATGTCCCCCTGTAGGCAGCCTCAGTGAATATAAATAAATAAATAAATAAATAAATATAAGTAAGGATGTACCTGACCCCCCCCACCCCCCAAGACTTATTTGTGGAGTTATTAAAGTATCCTAATACGAAATTCAATTAGGTTAATGAAGATTTTCATAATTTCAGAAGAAATTTGGCTTAACGTTTTAAAAAGCAGGGTTCTAGGAGCTGCAGAAGATACCAAGAAAGACTGACCTCAATAAAACAACAGCAGTCATAATAAAAACCAGATAGAAATACTTTTTTATTTTATTAGACAGAGAAACAAATGAGACAGAAACCTGGGGATCATATGTAACCTCTAGATGTAATAAAATTAGCATATTCTCTCAAAATATGTTCTCACTGTCTGGACTGGCTGAGGATGTGTCTGCTCCAGTACATTCTGAGTCCAGGTAATAGCTCTATCATGAATTGGGCCTTTCATATATCTAGCATAAAAAAGCACATTCTGTCTCAAGCACTGTAATACAAATGTTCTAATTTAATGGGTGAGTGATTTTGATTCTGCTAATTATTATTCATATAGTTGGTGATGGCTATTGCCTCAATGAGTCTTTTGAATTGAGTGTGTTAATTCTAATGCCCCAGGTTTTGATTTCAGTGTATATAGATACTCTTTTAACTACCTTTCAATAAATATATCTTAACAACCTTAGTATCTCTTAATTCTGAATGATACCCATTTTGTGTTTCAAGATAATCTCTGACACATAATGAGGCACTCACCTGACTTTCCAATGTTTAGGTACTTCTGGGAAGCCAAACCTCCCCTGGTACTCCATTAGAGTAGAAGATTCATCTATCTCTGGCCTTTGATTCATCTGTTGCCTTGACTGATCTTCTGCCCAGAACAAAATTCATCTGGTAGTCTTTTCAGACACAACTCTCAATTCAACTTCAGGATGAAAACTTCCCTTCTTTTTCCATCAGTTGCAAGTAAACTCTTATTTCTGAATCTCTCTCCCTGGCATATTTGGCACTCCCACACAGAATTTACCACATTTCTTTTTACACTGCAGTGTGGTTTGTGTGCTTAGTTTACATCTGCCTCATCTGTGAGGGTAAGATGCTTCTCATTTTCTTTTTCCCATAGGATTACAAGTGAGATCCTTTGAAGACCGTAAGTGCTTAACAAATATGTGATGTATGAGTAAATAAATGAAAGAACTAGTATAAATAATCTGCAAGGGCAAAGAAAATCCAAATGACTAATCCTCAGACAACCTGGGAGAAATTGTGTAATATTTCTCTTAAATAGGATTGCCCTTTTGATAAAATAAAAGGAGTGGACTGTGTGTATGTGTGTGTGTCATATCTTCAATCCAATTCCAACACTGTGTAGACTGCCCCAATGCAGAGTGGAGGAGGAACATGAGTAGGGGAAAATCTACTTTATCTAATGGTTTGCCTTTCTAAAGTATTTGCCCTTGGAAATATTCAAATAGGATGAGCCAGAAACAATGACTTTGCTATCAAATTGTCAGACCTTATACACAGAGTATCTAGTCTTCTCCTAGATTGTGTAATACAAAGAATACAGCTTTTAGAATAAGTGCTCAGTAGCCTTTGAGGCCATAATAATGAGGGTGCCGGGGAGGGGCCTTAGCCCCCAGTCCCAACAACCCTGGATACTGTGGGCCAGAAACAGAAGTGTGTGTGACAGCTGCTGGTGTGGCCTGCAGGGCAACAAGAAGGCTAGCACCTGTAAAACAACTTTCACAATGTGGTCAGGGTTAAACCTCAGTCAGCCAACCTGAGGGGAGATCCCACCCACAAATGGGTCTACAACAATCAATAACTCACATAGGGACACACCTAGAGAATTCAGCTAAAGAGATCAAAGTGACTCTACCATTGGGTCCCACAGAACACTTACAACAAAAAGCCACCCCACGAAGACTGTGAGGCATATAAGTTCTATCTATACATAGAAACAAATACAAGAGACAGCAAAAATGGGGAAGCAAAGAAACAATCTCCAAATGAAAGAAAAGAATGAAACTCCAGAAAAAAAGCTAAATGAAATGGAGGCAAGGAATTTATCAGAAATAGAATTCAAAGTAATGGTTAGAAGATGCTTAGTGAGAATTACAAGGACTTAGTAGGAACCATAACAACATGGAAAAGGAAACAGAAATCATGAAGAGGAATAAATTGGCAATGAAGAATACTTTATCTGACATCAAAAATACACTGGAAGTAATTAAAAGTACATTGAATGAAGCAGAGGGTTGAATCAGTGATTTGGAAGACAAAGTAGAAAAACACACACCCAATTACAGCAACAAGAATAAAAAAGTCAGAGGATAGTTCCAGGGAAATAGGGGACAACATGAAACATAACAACATTTGCATCATAAGAGTACTAGAAGTAGAAGAAATTGAGCAAGTAATAGAGAACCTGTTTTAAAGAAATGACAGAAAACTTCCCTAAACTGGTGAAGGAATACAAGAGAGTCCCAAGCAAGATGAACCCACAGAGACGTACATCAAGGCAAATCACATTAAAATAATAAATGTTAAAATCAAAGAAAGACTGTTAAAGGCAGTAAGAGTGAGACAGTTACTTATCTACAAGGAAGTTCCATTAGACTGTCAAATGATTTCTCAACAGAAACACTTCAGGCCAGAAGTAATTGGAATGAAGTATTCAAGGTAATTAAAAGCAACCACCTGAATCCAATTGTATTAATCCAGCAAGGCTATCACTTAAAATTGAAGGTGAAATAAAAAGTTTCCCAGATTAAAAAAAAGAAGAAGAAAGAAAGAAAAGAAAGAGAAAAAAAAAGAAAGAAAGAGAGAAAAGGAGCACATTACCACAAAACCAGCATTGCAAGAAATTTTAAAGGAATTGGTTTAAGAAGAAGAAGAAATTGAGTGAGACAGGAACATAGGTCTGAAGAAAAAGTGGCAATAAGTAAATACAGATCAATAATAACCTTAAATGTAAATGAATAAAATGCTCCAATCAAAAGACATAGGGTAGCTGGGTGAATAAGAAAACATAAAACATGACCCATAATTATGCTGTCTGCAAGTGACCCACAACAGAAAAAAAGATTCACAGAAACTGAAAGTGAAGGCATGGGAAAAAATATTTCATTCAAATGGAAATGAAAAACAAAACAATGTTGGGGTAGCAATACACATATATGAAAAATAGACTGTTGCTGGACTTTACAGGAGAAATCTATAGCAATACAGTCCCAGTAGGCATCTTTAATACCCCATTGATATATCTGGGTACTTCCTCCAGACAAAAAGTCAAGAAGAAAATAGTGACCTTAAAAAACACAAGATCAGATGGATTTAATTGACATTTACAGAATATTCCATCCCCAAATGGTGAATATGCATTCTTCTCAAGTGCACATGGAACATGCTCAAAGATACACCACATGTTGAGACAAAAATAAGTTTTAACACATTCAAGAAAATTTAAATTATATCAAGAAACTTCTCATATCACAATGCATGAAACCAGAAATCAACTACAATTAAAAAAAAACTTTAAAAGTTTCAAAAACATGGGGGCTAAAGAGCCTGTTGTTAAGAAATAAATAGATTACCAATGAGATCAAGAAAGAAATAAGTAACTTCATAAAAATGAGCACACAACAACCCAAAACCTATGGGACACAGTTAAAGTAGTCCTGAGAGGGCATCACACTACAAGCTTACCTCAATAAAACAAGAAAAAGCTCAAATAAACAATCTAACCCTACAACTAAAATAATTAGAAAGAGAACAAAAAGAAAATTCTAGAGTAAGTGAAGGAAGGAAATAATAAAGATCAGAGGGTTAATAAATGACATAGAAACTAATAAAAATAATACAAAAGATCAATGAAACCAAGAGCTGGCTCTCTAAAAACATAAATAAGATTTATGAGCTTTTGGATAGATTCATCAAGAAACAAAGAGAGAGGAGCAAAATAAATAAAATCAGAAATGAAAGGGGTGAAGTAACAACTAACATTACAGAAATACAAAGGATTGTAAAAAAAATACTATGAACAATTATATGCCAACAAACTGGACAACCCAGGTGTAAGGGATAAATTCCTTGTATAATTCTCCAAAACTCAATCAGGAAAAATCAGAAAACTTGAGTAGATCAATGATAACTAATGAAATTGAAACAGTAATTTAAAAATCCCAGCAAACAAAAGTCCTGGACAAAATAGCTTCTCAGGGGAGTTTTATCAAACATTCAAAGAAGAAGTAACACCTATATTCCTCCAATAGATGCAGAAAAATCATTCAACAAAATCCATCACCAATTAATAATAAAAACTCTCAGAAAATTGGAATCATACCTCAACATCATGAAGGCTATATATGACAAACCTACAGACAACATCATACTCAATGGGCTAAAACTAGAAACATTTTCTTTAAGGTCAGAAACAAGACAGAAATGTCTGCTTTCACCACTCTTACTCAACATAGTACTGGAAGTCCTAGACACAATGATCGAACAAGGAGAAAAAATAAAAGGCATCAAATTGAAAAGAAGGAAGTAAAACTGTCATTATTTGAAGATGGCATGATATTGTACATTGAAAACCCTAAAGACCCCACCAAGAAATTGTTGGATTTAACTATGAATTCAACAAAGTAGCAGGATACAAAATTAACATCTAGACATTGGTGGCATTTTTATATACCAATAATGCATTCTCAGAAAGAGAAACAAACAAACAAAAGAATCCCATTTACTATTACAACAACAACAAGTAAGAACCTGGGAATAAACTTCACCAAGGCGGTAAAATACCTGTACTCAGAAAACTATAGAACACTGAAAAGTAAATAGAGGAAGATATACACAAATGGAGACATATACTGTGCTCATGGGTTAGAGGAATTAACATCAGTAAAATGTCCATACTACTGAAGGCAATCTATAGATTCAACGCAATCCCTATTGAAATACCAATGGCATATTTCACAGAGCTAGAACAAATATTCCAAAACATCACATGGAAACAAACAAACAGAAAAAAACACACACAAATGAATGAGTGAATAGCCTTAGCAATCTTTAGAAAGAAGAACAAAGTTGGAGGGATCACAATACTAGATATAAACTATACTACAAAGCCATTGTAATCAAAGCAGCCTATTGCAGGAACCAGAACAAACAGAACAATGGAGCAGAGCAGGGGCCCCAGTACTTGACCCGCACAAATTTGGTCAATTCGTATTTGACAAAGGAGGTAGAGAGTATACACTGGAGTAAAGACAGTCTCCTCAATAAATGGTGTTGGGAAAATTGGTCAGGTACATGCAAACAACAACAACAAAAATAAAGCTAGACCATCAACTTACACCATACACAAGAATAAACTCAAAATGGATAAGAGACTTAAATATAAGTCACAAAACCATAAAAAATCCTAAAAAAAACATAGGCAGTAAAATCTCAGACATCTCAGATAACAGTACTTTGACGGATACATCTCCTACAGCAAGAGAAACAAAGGAAACCATCAGCAAATGGTACTACATCAAAATACAAAGCTGCTACACAGCAAAAGGAACCACCAGCACAATGCACTTTCCTGTGTAGTCTTGCAATAGTTATTTAACCTCTCTGAATCCTAGTTTCCTCTGGCGTTCAATGGGGAACATTACAGCTGTCTGACAAAATGTACCCAAGAATTAAAACACGTAATGCTCAATTAAAGAGTTTTGAACACGTGGTAGATTTAAGTATTAGATATGTTCATTAAGTGCTCAATAATTAGTTCATTTCGCTTAACAATGCTAGGTGGATAATGGAGTGGCCAGCAGGGATTACAAAGGGGATAAACCAAGAAAGAAAAGTCCTCTTATAATGTACCTCTGTCCTCTACAATATCTCTGCTCTCTCTTAGCTTTAGTTCAGTGTGGTAGGAAATTGACTCCATTTTTGTGTGAGGCTACTGATTATCACTCAAATACCTGTTTCTGACTTTTTTAAATTGTGGGTTATTCATTCATTATGTTAAATACTAGTCATGACTTCTGTAAAATTGTTCACTGCACTTAAGAACTTGTCTTCCGTGTCCCTGGTTCTTACCTTCGATTTTTCTCCTGACCTCCTACACTCCTGGCCCATTCTCTGATCTATCCAAGTAACACTGTCTTCACACTAATTACCCTAGATACTTCGGTTAGGTCCTCCTGTCTTACACTAAATTCCCACTCCTGACCTTCAAAATTTTCTTGAAGCCAACTGTGAATTCTAGCTCGCTGTGCAGATTCTACCCTGCTTGCCATGTCTTATTTGCCCGCATTGTCCTTTGTTGAATTACAGATGTAATGACCATCATTTCATCTCCTTT
Source organism: Myotis davidii (assembly GCF_000327345.1). Lineage (NCBI taxonomy): Eukaryota > Metazoa > Chordata > Mammalia > Chiroptera > Vespertilionidae > Myotis > Myotis davidii. The sequence goes on along the minus strand of NW_006288889.1, from coordinate 89,750 downwards.
AATTGGCAAAACACAAATTGAAAAGATACTATGGGATCTATATTTTAAAAATATTTAAAAGCTGAGGGCAATACAAATGTTTTTATTGATTTATCTAATTCCATCTAACAAATTTTCCATTCCCTAGTGCTAAATAATGAGGAAAATGTCTAGTATTAAAATAAAGGCAGAATAACCTCATTTCTGTTATGAACAACAGACTGAAACAACAAAAAAAATTAGTTAATACAACTTCTTTAATACTAAGAGATTTGTTTTCTAAGCGATAGAAATCATGTTCGATTTCACACTGCAAAGTGAATATCCAGGATAATAGGGTGGCCATTTCAGAATTGTCTGTAAGTAAGAGTTGCTACAGATGTGAGCTTGCTATACCCCACTTGGTGCTTTACCTGCACTGTCACCAACATAGCTACTATGATCTCCACTATAGACTGCAAAGAAAATGAAGTGAGGACCCTCATTTCCTTCACCTGGATCTCGTCCATTAAGATGTGGACAGCATGGCCTTCTATGTCTACTCTGTGTCCAATAGCATCTGCGTTGCAATCTCCATTTCCCCTGCTTCATTTTTCTTTATTCCTCTTGGCACCACTTGGCACTGCAGCATATGTGCATTTGTTCGTGTACTGCTAGTGTTCCCCTCTAAGACAGAGGCTGTATGAGGGCAGGCACCTCTTCTGTTTGGTTTACCACTGGGATGCCAAACCATAGAACAGTGCCTGGCAGTGAATAGGGGTTCCCTAAATGTCTGTGTAATGGAAACATAAAGGATCAGAGCTACAGAGAGGAATCCTATAGCTTATCTTACCCAAGGGCACCTGATTAACAGGATTCAGACTGAGGTTGGCATTCCAGTAAAGTGTCGTTTCCTCTACTATGCCTCTGCTCTTATAACCAAATAACTGCTTCCTGTCGCTAAAACTGAGAGAGGAGAACCCTGTGTCCTTGTATCCAGCCCCCAGGGTCACAAACAACACAACAGCAGAAATAAAAGGAAGGTCTAATCCATCCCCACAGCCAAGAAAAGTATCTACGATGCTGTAAAAAGGATACTGCAGAAGAGAGACTTTTTAACAGGAATGTGATTAATGTATCCCTAACTTACTAATTGCATTTTATATAGAGTTTACACACACCACTTTTTATGAAGCTCTGAGAATAAAGAGAAGAGAAGGAAAGAACATTAAAAAGAATGGTATGCCATTCATGTTGACTAATGAAGGCATCTCTATCTTGTGTGACCACCTTTTCATGTGTTTCTTTTTAAACTGCAATCAATGAAAAGGACAGACATTCTCAGTATTAATGGACATTTGATTAGGCAGAAGTATGCCTTCCCCATGCTAATGATCAGTAATGTTCCTCTGCCTGTGAATTTCCTTGCCCTGAGAAAAATACCTCTTTCATTTGAATGATTTAAAAATCCTTCTCAATCATCTAACATAATTCAGTTAATATTTTTAACTCAAAAGATAGTTTAATGTAATGGTGCATGTCTTTTCCCAAAATTGCTTTGAATTCCCAAGTGTGATACCTTGAAAACTGGGATCTCTATAGGCTTTGATGATGACATTGACTTTAATGGCAAAGGGATTTCCACCCCCACCTTATTGCTTTCTGTTCTGATCCTATTCTCAAAATTTCTCACACCTAAGCCCAGTTGGAGCCCAGGTGTCATTTCTGTTACTTAACTAGCAGCTGCGTCTTTTAAATCATTGCCCATCCATTGAAGGGGGACATTTTAAATACGTTTTTCAATAAAGGGGATATGTCTAGCAGCTGTATAGGAGCTGATCTCATCCTTTCTCTTTTATCTCATATAACACTCACCACAGACTAACATAATGATCCTCATCCATGAAAAATTGTAATTGATGCTAGCCAAAGAACAGAGAAATTCAATGAAAGAATGATCTTTTAAAATGTTATTTTTCCCCTGCATTCATATATGAAACACTGAAACTTCATGGCTAGTCATGACGAAGGAAAAGATAGGAAATAAAATAAAAACAATTCTTCAAATTGGAAAAAGGAGATTGGCACACAAAATAAAATAGGCGAGGACACAAACTAAGTACTAAGGACACAATCTGCTTATTCTCCATGCTGAACTTTTAGAGAAAAAGAGAAGTCTTGCCCATATTGCAGATTGATATTCATCCCCCCCACCCCGCCTCCAATCAGCTTCAACTACTTTAATTTAATCCAGTCCAAACTCAGAGACGAAAATGTAGTCCTTCTGGTAGAAACTGATTTCATGTTTTCAGAAAGCCATAAATCCTGGCTTCTTTAATAACAGTTCTCCAGAACGCTAACATCAGGAAAAATGAATATTAGCTACATCTTTATGTTTACTACCTGAGATTATAGCTTTCTTTTTGAAGTTTGCTTATTATTCTTTGAATTTGCTGTGTCTGTGAGCTCATGGTTAGAAAGGAGTCTATGACTTTCACATTATTAGTTCATTAATGTGTCCTCTGTCCTGTGCTGGATAATGTTGGACATACAAAGGTCAGTAGCTTATAACAGAATGGGGAATGATCAGATAAATAATACAAATAACGTAAGGCCTGATGCTATTACAATCAAGTTTAAGTCCAGATTAAGTTCTATGAAATTTTAGGAACCACTGACCACATGCCCTTGAAGAAACTGAGTAGAGTCCACAAGGAAAGACATGTAGGCTGGGCGTTTCTATGCTGGACTGAGGCAAGCCCTGAGGAGGGGTTGGGCATTAGAAATGAGGGTTGTGCCAACCAGGCCCTGAGTTGGAAAAGAACGGAGAACATTCATAGAGGAGCAAATACTATTACTCCTTTTAGTCCTGGGGGTTAGAGGAAGAATGGCTTTACAGGGAAATGTAAGAGCCTCTAGGAACTTTATGTGGGGAACTTAAATTGCAAGGCAAGCAAAATGTTTTTAAGATTAAATGATAATATGATTATTTTTATTTAAAACCCATTTATGTTGTACCACGTAGCAATGCACAGCATTTGATATGCTCAGAGAAGTCCATGTAAATGATTGCACTTAACACTATGACAGCATTGTGAACTAGATGTCACCACTGCCATCAGAACAGAAGGAATGAGGACCAGCACCCATCGAGTAAAGGGCTTTCATAAGACCTCAGGTCTCAGAAATGGCTGGGGCCTCATGGGGCTGACTGCCCCTTTTAGCAAGCCATGCCAGGCAGGTAAGCAGTGGTTCAGACATTTCAATGAAAACAATCACATCTTTCTAAATAGCTCACTTACATGAGATGAACAAGAAGGGAGGATAGTCCATAATATTGTGATAAGTTTGCCCAGTGACAGATGATGACTAGAATTAGTGGGGTGGTGATCACATTGTAAGGTATAAGCATGTTGAATCAGCCTGGCCGGTGTGGTTCAGTGGTTGAGTGTCAACCTATGAACCAGGAGTTCAAGGTTCAATTCCTGTCAGGTCACATGCCTGGGTTGTGGGCTTGATTCCCAGTGTGGGGCATGTAGGAGGCAGCCCGTCAATGATTCTCTCTCATCATTGATGTTTCTATTTCTTCTCTCCCTCTCCCTTCCTCTCTGAAATCAATAAAAATATTTAAAAATGTTAAATCACTATATTGTACATTAGAAACTAACATAACTAATATAAAATTTTACACCAATTATACTTACATAAAAATTAAAAATAAAGAAAGAAGTAAAATTAGATAAAAAATACACAGAGAATGTTTTACTGCTTATATACACCTTGCTATAAATTAGACCCTCTTCCCTGCAAGGTCTTTTCATTAGAAGGATAGCATCGACTTTCCAGAAGTGTAGGAAGGAGAACAAACAGTAAAGAACCAATGGGAGTATTGCACACAGACAACAGTTGGTGATTTGTAAGTGATACGCCCACAAAGAAAAGAATCTTTGCAGAGAAGAATTATTTTTTCACTTCTAGAATTATTCTCCTACATAGCGGCTACCAATTGTGTGTCTAGCAAACAGATAAAATCCTGTTGGCAAAAAAGCATTAAATGCTTTGCTCAAAACTCATCGCTAAATAATCTTCTGGGATGATTTTGGGAGAAAGCTGCACTTAGAAATTCAACCAGGCTGCAGGAGCCGCCCGCTCCAGCTCCAGTTACCTGCTCCGACTGAGCTTCCCCTGACTCTGCTCTCATTCCTCTTTGTAATTTTTAAGCATTTGCTTGGTAAACATTTTTTTTTTAATGCTAGGAATCCAAAAACTAACTCAGTGTTCAAAGCAAAATTAATCAGTGGCTTATGTAACATGAAGTCATAATATTTTCCATACTATTTCCCTTGCCTTATTAATATAACCATCATTCTATTAGCTTTAACTGCTGCTGAAGATGGAGCAGATGTCTTCAATGAATACTTCCATCCATAATTACCCCTTATTTTTTTCCCTGAGAAGTTCAGCTAATTCAGATCCTACCAACGTATATGAAAAGTTTAAATGACTTCTCCCAAAATGCATTACCTTTTTCTTATCTACATTAAATTCCATCTGTCATTATGTTGCACAGTCTCACACTTTTATTAGATCCTTCTGGAGTTTTTAAGAATCCTCGCTAGCTCTTTACTAACCTAAATAATATCCTGGCGCTTTATAGAAGAACTTTTTAACAGCTGTGACTTTTTTCCAGCCTTGCCTTTGTGTACAGATTTGCTGTTAATATTGTGTGTGCAAGGAAATGAGCTCAGTAAAAAAGCATAGACACTTAAGCAAAAATAAACAAATACACAAGAAATAAATACAACTCTGGAAATCTCTTACTGCCCTTTTTTTGTTTGTTTTTCTTTGTTAATCCTCACCGAGGATATTTTTTCCATTGTTGTTGTTGTTGTTGTTGTTGGTGTGTGTGTGTGTGTGTGTGTGTGTGTGTGTGTGTGTGTTTTAGAGAGAATGGGAGGAAGGAAAGGAAGGGGAGAGAGAGAGAGACATGGATGTGAGCCCGAGACCCTTTGGTGAGAGCGCCAATGATCTAGTCACTGAGCACACCAGTCAGGGTTTTTGGTGACTTTTTGGTGCGCTGTTAGCATGTATGTGTTTCTGAAACAATATTGATTAATCGCCACTGGAGGAATTAGAAGAATTCACTGGCAATTGTGACCTCTACCAAAAATTGTATCTGAGAATCCTGTTATCTGTGTTTTCTAAATCAATGGAAAAAATATGTGGTCTTTACCCTTATTTTTTAAAGATGTATTGTGTAAAATTGTCATTATATTATTTCCCACCAAAAGGAATAATTTGATTTCTAAGGTAGAAGTTGACTATCTGGCTATCACGAACACCTAAAGAAGCGATCAAGGAACAGGGTAACTGTGTTCTTTCAACTTGTTTGAACCACAAGAAGAGGTGGAAATTTATCTAGTTGGTTTAGTTCCAACTTTTAGGATGATTTTTCTGCTTCCTAGTTAGGATCCCAAATGCGAGAATAGCTTCTTGAAGTAGGAAGGTACTAAAGGTCATCGGTCTTCGCCTCCCACTCAGTGGCGCCATCCCTTCTATTTATCACTTACTGGAGAAACAACAAGTGAATGCCCACTCTGTCTTCCTGAGTGAGACAGACATGCTTCCTGCCCTTTGGAGCATCTTTGACCAGTGACCACAGTACCGGCCTGCAGTCCTTGCTTTCATAGGGAATAGTTAAACTTAAGTGCAATTTATTAAGGGCTAATTATTTCAGACATTATGCTAAGTGATTTGCCTATTACATAATTGAACATTTATTAATATTCCATGCAGACACTTTTCCTCATTTTAAAAATGGAAAGAATGCCATTTCAAAAGATTGATGTTTATGCCCAGTGCTTTGCAGCCAGCGAATGAATGAACTAGAACTGGAATCCAGGTATCCAATTCTAAACCCTTTGTTTTTAGTATTTCTTTCCCTTTGGACACTAACTTTTGCTAATAATTCTACCTTACATTGATGTACAGTCAAGTTCTTCAAACATTTTATCAATGGGGTATGGTTCTAACATATGAAATTGCAAATATTAATGTCTGTTCATATAGAAATGCCTTAAATAATCAGACAGTTTTCAAATTCATCCTCTTTTCTCCCCTCCAAACATTAACTTCCCCACAGGCTAGTAATTGTAACTCTCTTAGAATTATGACCACTTTTCTCTGGATTTACACTTTTTTCACTTTCCCCTTTGAAATTTGTCACCAAGAACTAGAATACTTGTATACTGTTAGGTAGTTTTATTATCTCATTTGATGCTCATAAAAACATGAATTTATGTATCATTCTCACTTTCATTGAAGAAAGCAATTCTTTGTGAAATTAAGACATTTGAGTCAGGATACACAGCAAGTAAGAAGCAGAGAACAGTGGCAAAGAAGCTCTCCTGGAGTCCACTGGGTCAGCTATGAAAATAATTATCTAATCTAATAAAAAAGAAACATGCAAATTGACTGCACCTCCACTACACCCAAGCTATGCCCACCAGCCAATCAGAGCAACTATATGCAAATTAGCCCAACCAAGATGGCGGCCGGCAGCCACAGAGCTGGAGCAAGCAGGAGGCTTGGTTGCCCCAGTGATGGAGGAAGCCAAGCTTCCCTCCTGCCCTGGCCAGCTGTGGCCTCCGCAAAAGTCAACAAAGTTTCAATTATAGAAGCTAAATAAATCCCAGATACCTGCTTCCAGCTAGCCTCCACTGGGAGCTTGGGTGGCTGGGGGCTGTGGCCAGCCTGAAAACAGCCATCAGTGCCTCACCCAGGCTGGCCAGGAACCCCAGTGGAGACCCCCACTCTGAAGGGGCTATGGCCAGCCTGCAAACAGCCATCAGCACCACACCCAGACTGGCCAGGCATCCTAGCGGGGACCCTCAACCTGAAGGGGCTGTGGCTAGCCTTCAAACAGCCCCTTACCCAGGCTGGCCAGGCACTCCAGCGGGGACCCCCACCCTGAAGGGGCTGTGGCCAGCCTATAAACAGCCCTCAGCCCCTCACCCAGGCTGGCCAGGGACCCCCACCCTGATCCGGGACACCTTTCAGGGCAAACCAGCCGCCCCCCCCGCCCATGCACCCGGCCTCTATCCTATATAATAAAAGGCTGATATGCAAATTGACTCTAACAGCAGAACAACTGGGAATGACTGGTCACTATGACACATACTGACCACCAGGGGGAAGACACTTAATGCAAGGGCTTCACCCTGGTGGTCAGTGAGCTCCCACAGAGGGAGCTCTGCTCAGCCTCAAGCCAGGCTGATGGCTGCCAGTACAGCGGTGGTGGTGGGAGCCTCTCCTGCCTCCTCAGCAGCACTAAGGATGTCCAGCTGCAGGTTAGGCCTGCTCCCTGCTGGCAAGTGGACATTCCCTGAGGGGTCCCAGGCTTCCAAAGGGATGTCTGACTGCCATCTTAGACCCAATCCCCCAGGGAGCGGACCTTTTGCCAGCAGGTGTTCATCCCCCGAGACATCCCAGACTGCAAGAGGGAACAGGCCAGGCTGAGGGACCCCCCCCCCCACCGAGTGCACAAATTTCTGTGCACTGGGCCTCTTGTCCATATATATAAAGAACCAGGGGCCGTCACAACTGAAACAACTGAATGGACGACTGAACAGGCTGCATAGGGTGACAAGGCTAACAAGGGGGTTAGTGAGGGATGACCAAACAACTGAACAGGCAGGCTGCGTGGGGCGACCAGGCCAGCAAGGGAGTTAGTGAGAGATGACCAAACAACTGAGCAGCAGGCTGTGTGGGTCAAGCAAGCCAGCAAGGGGGTTAGTGAGAGATGACTAAATGACTGAGTAGCAGGCTGTGTGGTGCAACCAGGCCAGCAGGTGGGCAGTGAGAAGCGATCAGGCAGGCAGGCAGGTGAGCAGTTAGGAGCCAGCAGTCCTGAATTGTGAGAAGGATGTACCTCCAGAGCACCAAGCACTACTGCAGACCCAAACCAGCAGTCGGACATCCCCCAAAGGGTCCCGGATTGGAGATAGTGCAGGCTGGGCTGAGAGAACCCACCCCATCGGGCACAAATTTCATGCACCAGGCCTCTAATGTCTATATAAAATGGCAATAAACATTTGCTTATTCATTGATATTTGAATATTAAACACAAACAATATTCAATAAAATTAACATTTACATTTTCGAAATATGCAACTCACCTGTTTTGTTTATAACTAGGTATTGTAATGCTCCTTTGAAAATACTGTTCTATTACTGATGAAAAGGGACAGACCCAAAGACTGAGAAACAGCGATCAGGCTATCAATCCCCAGAAGGAAAGTAGGGGAAGGCTGGGGTAAGGGGAAGAGATCAACCAAAGGACTTCTATACATGTATATAAGCCAAACCAATGGACATGGACAACAGGGGGATGGGAGCATGAGTGTGTGTGTGTGGGGGGGGAGGTTGGGGGCTAATGGGGGGGGATGAGGACACATTTGTAGTACCTTAACTAATAATAAAAAAAAAGAAAATACTGTTCTATTTACCTAACTTCTCACACAAAGGAGTACAAGAATATTCTGACTTCAAGTAAAGCCAAGATCAACTGCAAGCTCTGTATGCCTTTGGGAGCAATATACTCACTGCTGTTCCACGGGGAGAGAGAAATAGAGGGAAGTACAAGGAATACCATCTTGGGACAAAGTAAGAAGAAGGAGAAGCTATGACAAAGACAACATATTACTTCATATATTTACACAGGAAAAGGGCATGACACTCTTCCTAGGAAACATGACCCTAATGACACCTGGTGATGTGTGCCTGCATGTGAGTGTGTACTCACTCAACAAGATTTCAGTGAGTTTTGTTCATCATCATCAGGCACTGCTCTGTGTCCTGTGTTCAGGATACCAACAAGCATAAGGTCCTCTTTTAAAAAATATACATTTCTATTGCATTCATGTATATAATTATAAATTTATACATATTAATATATCATGAAATACATACTTCATATATTTATGCAGGCATGAAATACATGTATTTAACTCTAGAAGAGGATCAGCTTTTTCCCCAGCACAACCTTTTTCTCTCATGATCTGAGGAACAACAGCTCTACCCACTGTACCTCCAGAGCACCAAGCACAAAAATGACCATAATTTGCTGCATCCACAAAATGTTTAAAACCACATACATACCCCTGGAAGAAACTGGTTTAAATGGATTTTTTATTACATACTAGAGTCCCGATGTATGAAACTTTGTGCGAGAGTAGGCCTTCCTTCCCCTGGCGGCCAGCACATGCTTCCCTCTGCACCCGGGACCCAGGTGGCTTTGCTACAGCCCTGGCTTCTTCCAGAAGGATGTCTGTATTGATGACTGGAAGCATGTCTGATGTAATTAGCACATTAACCTTTTATTATTATAGATGATATTTCTTCAGTGTCTTCTCACGTTGAGCACTTCAGACAAGCACATTATTTCATTGCTGCTATTCTTGCTATTATAATATGCAGATCATTGTAACCATCAGGAAATCTACCAACAAGCAGAACAGAAATAGACTCTTAGATATGGAGAACATTTTAACAGTTTCCAGATGGGAGGGGAGTTGGGGGAATGGGTAAAGAAGGTGAAGGGATTAAGAATTATAAATTGGTAGCTACAGAATAGTCACAGGGATATAAAATACAGCCTAGGAAATATAGTCAGCTAGAGTCCTGATGCACAAATTCGTGCATGGGTGGGGTCCCTTGGGGTGGCCTGTGGAGTTTGAGCCCCAGCTCGCAACCCCGACCTCACAACCCCAACTCACACCCTCAGCCTCACAGCCCCGCAGCCTTGCCTGGCACTCTGCCTTGGCCTAGTCCTGCCTCCTCACCTGCTCCACTAACACGCCTGCTGGGCCATCAGTTGGGGCCGGGCCTCCCACCTGGCTCCCTCAGTGCTTGGGAGCAGAACAGCAGCCCCGCCCCCTGCCACCACCACTGGTCACCATCTGCGGGGAGATTTGAGGGGAGATTAGGCTCCTGCTTGCACCTGCCTTGGCCTGACACCACCCACTCCCCTGCTCCACAATCCCCCTGTGGTCCTGTTCTCATCAGGTCCACTGAGGCTGGCAGCACCTCCACTGCCACCTGCTGCCAGTACTGCATCACCAATACCTGCCATGTTCTGTACTGCACCCTGGTGGTCAGTGCACGTCATAGCGAATGGTCAATGGTCAACCTCCTGGTCAAATAACTGCCCGAGGGGATAATTTGCATATTAGGCTTTTATTATATAGAACTGTGGCCCGGTGCACGAAATTAATGCACCTGGGGATTCCTTCAGCCCAGCACCCTCTCAAATCGGATATCCCTCTCACAATCTGGGACCATTGGCTCCTAACCGCTCACCTGCCTGCCTGCCTGGTCACCCCTAATTGCCTCTGCCTGCCTGCCTGATCACCCATAACTGCCCTCCCCTGCTGGCCTGATTTTGCCCCCAACTGCCTCTGCCTGTCTGATCACCCCTAACTGCCTCTTCCTCAGTTCCCACCACCATGGCTTACAAAAGCTCTGCCTCCTGAGCAACCATTGGCTTCTCACAGTTCACCCAGATTTGGTTCTGATTGGTAGGTTTCTATGCCAATCAGAGTCTCCAGGCCTATCTCCGGGCCTGATCAGAGAAGTGGGGCTGATCAGCAGCCCCCGAGGAGGCCCAGAGAGAAAGAGAGGAACAGCTGCTGGTGAAGCCTGGAAAGAAAGAGAGAGGCAAGGGATGATCACGGAGGCTGTGGATAAGACCCTGCCTCTCTCTCCGGGCCTCTCCCCAGGCCTGATCTGCAGCCCCCTTGGCAGTCAATGCTGGGTTGCCATGACAACCCAGCACTGACTGCAGGACTGACTTCCAGTGTTCCATGAAGCCTTCGGTCATTACAGACCCTGGGTTTTTATATATTAGTATAATATTTTCATAACTATGTATGGTGCCTGATGGGTATTAGATTTATCACTTAGTAAGTTATGCAATGTCTAATCACTGGGTTGTATACCTGAAACTAATGTAATATTATAGGTCAACTGTAATTAAAAAATAAAAATAAATAAAAAAATTATATAGGAGCTTATGTACACCAAATAATAAAGTAAAGATTTTTTTAATCAACACCAGAATTGAGGTTTATTCAAGCCAGGTTTCAAGTGACAGGTGAGGACAATGCACTAAGGAATGAGATCCTCCATCCTGACTTCTTCCCATGACTTGGTCATGAGTTGGAGAATGAGTTTGAGCTCTACAGTTTAACAAGATCATTGATCTACAGTCTAACAAGAATCAATTGGTACTCATGGCTTCTGCATATGTTAATGATAGTAGTATCTAGATTTAAAATTATGTAAATGCAAAAATGCATTATAGTTGATAATATTAAAAAGCAGTTGGTGCCCTAAATGGTTTGGCTCAGTGGATAGAGTGTCAGCCTGTGGACTGAAGGGTCCCAGGTTTGATTCCAGCCAAGGATATGTACCTTGGTTGTGGGTACATCCCCAGTAAGGGGTGTGCAGAAGGCAGCTGATTGATGTTTCTCTCTCATCGATGTTTCTGACTCTCTATTTCTCTCCTTTCCTCTCTGTAAAAAATCAATAAAAATATATATTTTTTTAAAAAAGCAGTTTTTTACTTAATGAACTTTGGTTTTCTGGAACGTTTTCTTGGATATTTGTGGTATTTTCCTGTTTGTGAACCATGGTTGGGTCAACAATTTCTCTTACGCATTTCTATTGGGTAGACTTTCATTTTTATCTAGACCAAGTCAAAACTCGGTTACCAAAAATAAATCACTTATTTTGCTAGGATGAGTACATGTTCTCCAAAGTGCCTTCCAAGACACGCTTGAATGAACCCTGCTCTGTGTCCTGTACAGACTGCAGAATAGACAAGCGTGTTTAGGATGGCTTCCTACAACCAACTCACAACATTTTCATTTAATAAGATTTGTAACTCGTGTTTCAATTAAAAGTAAAATGATTATATTCCTTAGTGTGTGTGGATTTTTTGATGGAATAATACATTTATATGGTAATTTTCCAAAGATCAACTTTATGGGTAAAAAGCTATTCCAAGATGGTTGTATATTTTCTTTGCTTTTGAAATGTTATCACATTTAATTGCCTACTCTTATTTGCGTTGCAATCATAGTCATTAATTAGTAGGAAGGTGAGGGACAGCGTCATATCTAACTATCTGTTATGGCTCCTTTAATGAGGAAAATACCTGCCATCACTTGAAAGGCATCCTGTATAGTTCACAAATACAGCTCGCAGTAGCAGTCTCATTTAGGCTGTGGACTTCAAAGGAAATTGATGTCAGGTGTAAACAGAAGCTGTTGAATATAGCTGCTGAGGAAGCTGAGTGGTGTGTCTGGCTAGGAGAGATGAAGGGCAGCTTATACTATTAAGGAAACCACAGGTAGTGTAAACTTTCTATGGCTGGTATATGTCTGGGGGATAAAAATGTTATGTATATTTATGACCTATAAAACCACAAAAGTTTAAGGTATTTCTGTTCTTTTCATTTTCTACTTCTGTAGGAAGACAGAAAATAAAATTGAATAATAAAAATCTATAGAAAAGACCATTGTTTATAATAAAAAGAAAATTGTTTTATAATTGTAATAAAAATAGCAATTTATGAGTTTTAGTTACTGCCCTTGCTTCCTGCTATATTATTAAATTCAAAGAAGCGAATGGAAAATGAATGGTTGATTAGTTAATAAAACAACTGGCTCTGCCAAATTCTTGTAAAGCCCAAACTGGTACTCTGAATTTATACAATTTTGAATGTATTTTTAAAAACTAAACTTCGACATAGTGTATGTATAGGCAATGTGCCAAAATAATATTTATATTCTAAAAGAGCTGTTACAATAAAATATACAAAAAAAAAGCGTCTTTAAGCAACGCCAAACTACAGATGTACATGGTAGACAGCAGCAGCTCCAAGGGTTGTTACACTTCCTGCCCCATTGGTGAAACATCCTTCCTGGATTGATCACTGGTAGTAATATAACTGATAATACCATGGCGACTTCCTTGGCTTTGAAAAGTGGATTTCAATTCCTTACCATCATGTTGATGCTCTGAAGTTCCTTACCTTTTACCTTTTTCGCAAAAGGTACTAAGAGTTTTACAGGATTCTCTAGAAACAGGCTTCCAAGGAAGGATGCTCCTCTCTACTCAGTGCTACAACTTTTTCTCTTGTGAGTAAATAATGTGAGTCATCATGCTCAGATGTCTAAGATTGTTCTTTCTAGTTTTCACATATTAGTCGCTTATTTATAGATTTGGGTGATCAGATTGGATTTTCTCAATAACTATTGCTTGCAAGCAGAACAGCATTTGACTTTGTAGGACCTGATCAATAAAATTGACAAGCCTCAGGCTTAACTAAAGTTGCTGTTACTTCATGTATTAATCCCTCCAACACTTGCTTATTTGAGTATAGCTTGTCTTTCCCACTCCTTTGTAAAATAACCTTTTCAGTGTCCAGTTTCCTAATATTTTTGATGGTTTCTAATTGTGTAAACTCTCATAAACTTATATATCTATAGGTAGTATAAATGTATACTGCCTCTACACACATGTACCTACTTAAACTTAAATTTTGATTAATTAAAATTGAATTTAATTAAAAATTAGTTTATCAGTTTCACTAGCCACATTTCAATTTTTCAATGACCATAAATTTTATAACATTTCCATTGTCACAAGAAGTTCTTTTGGAAATCCTGACTAAGATGATACAATTCTATATCATCTGTTAAGATCACCACTTTAATCATAGCTTCCAAAGTCTCCTATCTAGGGCAAAATAACTTGGCCAAGACAAAAACCTAGTAAATGTCAGAGATTCAATCCACTTATCTACTTCAAGTTACAGAGACAATGAAGTATAACATTTTGAAATAAGTAACAATCTATTTTTTAATTAGCCAAGATCTTTGATATGAAAAACTTTTATTCAGCTTGAAGTAATAATCCTATATAATAAAAGGCTAATATGCAGATAGACCGAATGGTGAAACAACTGAACAACTGGTCACTATGACTGCAATGACCACTAGAGGCGTGCGGAACATGGCAGGCATCAGCAGCAGGTGCTAGAGCATGGAACATGTCAGGCGTTGGCCGCAGCAGGATGGTGGAGCAGGTGAGCTGGGGCACCAGACCAAGGTGGGGTGCCAGTCGCTGTCATTGGGGTGAGCCTCTGGTGGTTACTAAAAATTCTTTGCTCCCGTGCACCGCAGTCCCACCCAGCACTTGCACCTACTACTGGCACTGGCCCCACTCACACCCCTGCTGACACCGGAGCCACCACTGTCAGCAGGTGTGAGCGGAGCCGGCACTGTCAGCACATGGGAGCAGCGGCGGCGGGAGTGGGGCTGCTGGTAGACAGGGGACCGGGAGTCACAGAAGGAGGGGCCATGGTGGGGTCGCAGTGGATGGGCCAAGACACGCCCACGTGCCCACCACAGCCTCACAGCCCACAGTTCCTTTTAAGGTGCACAAATTCATGCACTGGGCCCCTAGTCTATATAATAAAAACCTAAGCGACTGTTATGATGAAACAACCAGTCACTATGATGCGCACTGACTACCAGGGGGCAGACATTCAATGCAAGAGCTGCCAGCTAGTGGTCAGTGCACTCCCACTGGGGGTGTGCCTCTCAGCCAGAAACAGGCTCACGGCTGTTGAGCGTAGTGGTGGTGATGGGAACCTCTCCCACCTCAGCAGCAGCACTAAGGAGCAGCAAGTAGGTGGGTGGTAAGGAGCGAGAGGTCCTGGACTGTGAGAGGGCAAAGGCCGGGCTGAGGGACCCACACCAGTGTGGGAATTTCGTGCACCAGGCCTCTAGTTAAATATAAGGATACATCTTAAGTTAGTAAAAGAAATTATACACAATCTGATCTTCATCAGCTTTAGGACATCAAGTTCCTTAGCATATGTTGGGTTTGCTTGGCCTGGGTTATTTGAGGCACCCTGACACCATCCTCTCTGGTTCCCAATCCTGGCTTTACTCCTCCAGCATGTGACTTGGTGGTTATTTTACTTCTTTTTCCTAGTCTCCTCATTGTAAAAATGGGGATGATATATTTATCTC
>NW_006288889.1:39356-74646 GCF_000327345.1 Myotis davidii | reverse complement strand
ATATATATATCTTTAGAGCAGTGACTCTAATATCATATTTATGTATTTTCATAATAAATGTTATATTTATTATGACTTTTATCTAATGTTTTGATTATCTGTTTCTAAGCCTAATTATCTGGCCACACCACAAATGAAATAAATATTAACTAAAGATTAGAAGTTAACTCATCACAGTAGTACTCATGGCAATAGACTTTTAGGTGGAAGCCTTGGTGCGACCATCTTCAGCTTAGTGTACCTGTACCTGGAACACAAGCCTGATGCCAACATTTCAACAGAAAGGGGAGGCCAAATACATAGATTCAGGCAAGTTGGGGTTTAAATGCAAGTTCAATCACCAATGGTCTTTTATTAGTAGATAAAATATTTATCTACTCAAAGCCCCCAGTGCATTTTCTATCAAGAAGAAAAAAATAATGCTTATCTCAGTGGATTGGTGTTGGAAGGATTCAGTATGTACTTAGCACAATTTCTGGCACACTATAATCATTCAATTTGCTCTGATCATTATATTATTGACATCAAATCAGAGTTTAAGTCTATAAACTTCAGGTTGGAAAACTTTCATCTATTCACTTAACACATATTTGTTGATAACTCATTTTGCAATGCTCCTGCAAGAAGGAACCATTCAAAATGTCGAGGATACAGATGGGATCAAGACAGTCACAGCTTCTACTCTTGGCTCTTACTTTATAATGGGTGGGTATGGAAATAGATTTTTTAAAATATCAGGTGCAAATTGCTGTGCAAAAAAATAATAATATGATAGAAGTGTTCAAGAATCTACTTTAAATCGGGAGGTCAATAATTCACTCTGAGGAGGTTACACTGAAGTTAAAATCAGGATAATAAAAAGGCTATACAAAGCATCCTCCTGTATTCCCACAGCCACTGGCTTATTAAATTAATTTGGAAGTGCCTCTGTTTCAGACTTCCATGTTGTTTAGTCTTAGCTAGGAGTTTGAGATAGAGATGCTCCTCGAGTTATGATGGTTTATATCCCAATAACCCACTGTAAGCTGAAATGATTGTAAGTAGAAAATGCACTTGATACACTTCACCTACCAAACATCATAGCTTAGCTGAGCCTGCATTGAAGGCTCAGAACACAATATACAAAAAACATTGACAACACAGTACTCTATAGATTATCAGTAGATTCCTCTTGAAATCACCTTGTCAACGGGGAGCCTTATACTGCTGCTGCCCACAAGAGAGCATCATACTGCACATCCCTAGCCTGCGAAAAGGCCAAACTTCAAAATTCACAGTGGAGTTTTGACCGAATGTGTATCACTTTTGCACAACCACCAAGTCAAAAAACCATAAATTATCTTAAGTAATGGACTCTGTATATAACTTTGATTTTTATTTCGAATGGAGATTGAATACATTTTCCTGAATCAATAAAACAGTATTTATTGTAAACTATTCCATAGACAGCACAAAGGCCAACTTCGAGCATGAAAGTAGAAATACTCTAAACTCCCTGGGTTTACTCACTTTAAAGCCCAATTAACAAGCCACCTTCTTTACCTACTACTCAAGTAAAAGGGCTGTCACCAGGGGCACAAAGGTATTCCCATCTGTCCTGCCTATTAGATATTGTTTTCCATCCTAATCCTATGAGACATCACTTTGTATTCTGCAGTCAATCCTTCCTCACTTTAAGTTTTCCACCATCCCCATTTCTATCACACTTGATGCTCTTTGCTTTCCTCCTCATCTTACTACCATCCCCTGAGACAACAGTGGGAAGCAAGCAGCTCTTACTGTTCCTGAGTGATCTCACCAACCTTAATGGTTCCAAATACTACCTGTAGGTTGATAACTACCAAGTCTACAATCCCAGCTCCAAATACTTCCCTGAGTTTCAGAATCACATCCAATGGCATTCTACATATTTCCACGTGGATATGGCTCAAGAACATCAACTTCCTTTCACCAAGTTGAACTCCTCCCCACCTCCCACTGGTAAGCACACTTGCCTCCCACTGTTATCTCAGGGGATGGTAGTCATGTCCCCTGTGTCCCAGTTAGAAACTTGGTATTAATTGAGACAGTGTCCCTCTTTCTAAGGCCGAACATTCAATTTAAACAAAAACTATAAAAATTAAATGTGCACACTATTGATATGTGTTGTAGCTAAGCATGTTTCAGAGGGAGGTTTATACAGGCTTCCATTATATACATGTGCAGAGTACACAGAGGACTGCTCTGTGGCAGAAATAAGAGTTCTGGCTTATACTTAACAGACATGTTCTTTATTTCACTTTTAATTTGACAGTAAAAAACTTGGCAAAAATGCCCGGAAGCATATGATGGTTCATAGGTATCACTCTACCTGTAGTTTTCCTCATAGAAAGGCCTAGAGCTGGGGG
Source organism: Myotis davidii (assembly GCF_000327345.1). Taxonomy (NCBI): domain Eukaryota; kingdom Metazoa; phylum Chordata; class Mammalia; order Chiroptera; family Vespertilionidae; genus Myotis; species Myotis davidii. The sequence continues at coordinate 72,259 of NW_006288889.1, read as the reverse complement.
GAGGGAAACATATAATTTATTTAAGTCTGAAAGAGAAAAAAAACCTGTGAGTACAAATATGGAATATATAAAAGATGAAATGTGTTGGGACAATGTGTCCTGGAGAGCAGATGGCTGTTGGAGGGAGGAAGAGGATTGAAGAGTTGTCCTCAAAGAAGAGGAGAGTCTATAATAGGAAGTCTTTATATAAATCTCTCAGAAAGCTAGGAAAGAGAATTGTAAACTGGGTGTTGAACTGAATTTATTTGTTTTTCTTCTCCAAAGCCTTTGGCTAACTGGACATTTCCTATACTTCATTGTCTTTTGTCCATTTGTCCAAGGAAAACCAGACATTGGAAAGATGCTTCTAAATAGTGTACTCCTCTTTAGGCAAATAGTCAAATGTTTTTAAAACTTGTTCCTATATACTCCATCCTTTACAATTTTCCATTTTCCTTTGATTTGTTTCAATTTAGAAATGAAAGTAATTGTTATTTTTATCTTTGCCAATCAATTATCCTCATATGTTGTCTGTGTACATCAGAGTTGCACTGTAATAGTACCAGGCCCACCACCACAGAAATATCCCAAAGAACCCAAATATTAAATCCTGTTCATTTTTATAAAAATCTAAGTCCCACCTGGAAACTCAGCAAAATTAAACAGAAAAATGCCATTAACCATCAACCAGCCACATATTTTAACAGTTTCAAAGGTATTTTAAATGCTCAACATTCTGGACATGGAGGGGGTTCTCAGAGAAGCCAGAGCTGAGCCCTTTGCTATGTGACATTCCCTCTGTGAAGTCAGACAATAGAAGAGACCTCCCCATGGCTTCCCCTGTGTTTATCCTGGTTACCTGTGTGAATGTGCAGGAATTAAGCCACCTGAAACACTGGCTGACCCACAGAGAGCTGTGGTATTCTAGGGAAGTCCTTGGAATGTCTCAATGGATCATCATCCAGCCTGTTTTCTTTACCTCCATGAGAGCTAATGTCAGCACAACTCTGGGTCACGCCTTTATCCAGAATAGTCTCTGCAAAAGGAAATGGTTGATATTAAATGCATATGCACAAACAACCAGTGCATTTCTGGAGGTAAGTGCCCGAGGGCAAAAATTAGGGAGCTTGAGAGTCAGAGAGAGCAAATCAGGTGATTACTGTGATCCTGGGTGAAGCAGAGAAAAGGCAAGTTTGAGAATATACATTGCTCCTTTTCCTAAGGTCAAAATATAATTAGCATTTAAAAAGGTGCAGAGATGTTTACCGAAGGGACCACACTGACCAACTTTGTGTCATTTAGTGTCAACAGCCATCAGTGTGCTCATACACTAGGAGCACTACCTGCACTCGATACCATGTGTCTCCAGCATCCCCTCACAGTGCCTGGCTTCCAGCAAGGACCACACTGCTCACACCACTTTGCAGGGAGCCTCTTTGAAATATGTATTTAGGGGCTTTAACTGGTTTCTGAAATTTTTGAAAACTTTTTGAAAAATAAAAACACATGTCTTAATTACTAATTGAGGAAGGTGATGTTGGAGAGTGCTACCAAGCTCACAAGCAGTCAAGGGACAGTCAAGTGTAATTGAATTGCAACAAAGTCAGTACCTGAAATCAGGGCTGGGGCCCGGCGTGCCCTGCAGCACATTGGCCTGGGAGAACCTCCTATAGTCTTGGGAAGAAAAAATGATTTATACTGACCATTATGTCTTCTCATGTCTTTTCTACAGAGAGAAACACACACACACACACTACACAATTTACTTGACTAACTTAGGAAAGCATTTTTTTCTGAAAGAAGGTGAAATGACCAAAGGGGTTCTGGGATTGTAGCCATTTTACATGTATTGATTTATTGATCCTGTCTTATTAAATTATAAACCCAATTTTGGAAAATTATGTGAAAAGCAAAGTTGCTTTGCTGCATGTGATAAAGACTGTTACCCTTAGAATACAGCCTAAACCATAATAATCTTCAGAACTTAGTCTGTGTTTCAGAGAGAAACACTATATATTTATTTATGTATGCAAATAATACTAGCAGGATTTAAATTGCATATGCTCTATTCACCCATTTATTCAGCAGACATGTTTGAGGACACTTCTATGTGAGGAGCTGAGAGCGAAGGTCTGGAAAGAGACAGTGATGCACCCAGTGTTCCCTTCTGGGTAGATGATGCAATCATCTCACCTGACCCTCACATTGGACTAATTTCATGTTATCCTTATTCTTTGGAAATGTGAGAAGAGATTCAAGCTAACCTACTCAGGCCAGGGTGCTGAGCTATGATGAAGGCAGAACTTGAACTAAGCCTGTCTGACATCGAAGCAACACAGTTTCTCCTTACAAGGAACTCATTGCCCCTACCCCACCCACCTGATGAGGAGAGTGGGGCTCATTGTCCAGTGAATCAGACTGAAAAGTATCAAAACTTTTGCACATTCATTTTAGCATTCTTAGGGGAAAGCCAAGTAGCTGCAGGCTCATCCTATATAATAAAGAGGTGATATGCAAATTAATCCTCACACCCTCACAAGATGGCTGCCTACAACCAGGCCGGCAGGGAGGTTAGTGAGGAACGACCAAATGACTGAACAAGCAGGCTGTGTGGGGTGACCAGGCCAGCAGGGGTGGCAGTTAGGGGCAATCAGGCCAGAAGGGGGACAGTAAGAGGCAACCAGGCTGGCAGAGGAGCAGTTAGGGGGAGCAGTTAGGGATCAGTTAGGGGCGACCAGGCTGGCACAGGGGGAAGTTGGGGGCAACCTGGCCAGCAAAGGGGGGCAGTTAGGGGTGACCAGGCTGGCAGGGGGGCCATGAGGGGCGACCAGGCAGGCAGGCAGGTGTGCAATTAGGAGCCAGAAGTCCAGGATTGTGAGAGGGATGTATGACTGGCAGTCAGACATCCCCCGAGGGAACCCAGATTGGAGAGGGTACAGGCTGGGCTGAAGGGACCAACCCCATGCACGAATTTCATGCACCGGGCCTCTAGTTTAAAATATGTCAATTTAACTACAGCTCTGTCCCTCTGTAGCTTCATTTATGAAAAGTATTTCCTTTTCTGATGAATATTTGCTATTTATTTTGTTGATTATTTTATTTATTCATTTACTTATTAACTTAACTTTATTCCTTATTTCAGTAGAGATTTGACTCAATAATTTTAATGTGTATCTGTGTAGTTATATGCAAACTAGCTGATTCCTTAAAAATACACACAAATTATTTGACATTCTGATATTATAAAGCAAGACAGGAATAACCATTACCTATGTAGCCCTTGAATCTGGTAACATTTTAACATAGGTCATTATTATAGTACTAGAGGCCTGGTGCACAAAATTTGTGCATAGCTAGGGTCCCTAGGCCTGGCTGATGATCAGGGCCAATTGGGGCTTTCTGGCTGCCAGCCAGGGCCTCCCTTCCCTGGCTGTCAGCTGCCGGCTGGGGCCTTCCTTCATTTCATGCCAGCCCCTGGTCATCAGTGCACATCAGAGCGAGAAATTAAACTCCCAGTATCCCAGTTTTTATATAGATTACTACTAATGACTTCTAAGAAAATCAGTCTAAGTTACCTAGAAGTTCAATTTCTTCCCTCAAATTATCCACATACCTATTAAAATCCTTAGGAAAATGGAAACTCCTGTTGCCCTTAGAGAACACAAGTAAAAGGTTTGCCAGGAAGTCAAAGGGTTAGGGTGTGATGCTGATAACATCAAATAGAAAATGTGATTTCCACATGGGCCTCTGTCTAAGAAAACTAGGTACTCCACTCCTTGGTCTCAAACTGGACAATCCTCTAAATTCTTTGCTTACCTTTTTTATAGATATGAGTCCTTTGGTCACAGGAAGATCAAAAAGTATTACTGAATGTACAAACCTGTGGGCACAAGAACAAAAACACTCCAAAACGTGTGGCCAACTGTAAACTGTCCAATATGGTGCTTTTAAAGCATTTCCTTAGATTCTTGGGCACTTCTACCCTGGAAAGGTAAACTCTGCTTTTTCCTTTTGAATATGGCCAGCCAGAGTGACTCCTTTTTAATTAAAAAAACACATCAGATGTAAGCTGCATGATTTTAAGAGCTTAGGCTAGAAAGGAAAAGGCAAGATGGCTTCTACCCCACTCTCCTTCTTGGAACGTGTGTCCCTTGGCATGAGCTACCATGTTATTAGGAAGTTCAGCAGCTACATGGGAAGGCCCTGTGCAGGTGTCATAGCCACACTCAGAGCTGATGTGCAGCTAACAGCTAGCATCCCTAGCCAGCTAGCTATCCCAACTGAATCTAATGGGAACAGAGATGAGCATCATCACTAGGAGCCTTGCCCAGATGTGTAAAAAAAGTGTGTTGTTGTTGGTTTAAGCCACTGAGTACAGGCAGTCCTCAGGTTACATCGGACTTGACATACGTCATTTTGTGGTTACATTGCCATCTCCCATTTATTTATATAAAAAAAAGGTTCCATCATTTCACCATATGTACATGTGTGCTTTATGTTTTTTATTACTTATTTACCACAAGTAGAGGTCTGTAATTGTTATCTTTCTTTTAAATTCTTTTTACTGTTTCACTTCATTACATGCTGTGTATGTGCTTCACATGAGTGACATAGGTGCTTATATAGGTGGGGCTGACTTATGGCGAAAATCACGTTACATTGCATCATAGGAATGGATCTCCCATGTAACCCAGGACCTACTATATTGGGATGGCACATTACTTGGAAATAGGTGAAGATATGCTGAGATCAAAGGGACTTTTCCAATCCCCTCAAGTAGGTTGATGTGGATGCTGGTATTTAGCAGCGCAATGTTTTTGTAGGAGTCTCGGGTCAAATATATTAAAACTAGAGGCCCAATGCATGAAGATTTGTGCAAGAATGGGCCTTCCTTCCCCTGGTGCTGGCACCGCCTTTCTGCCTTCGTTCTGGCCCAGAGCCACCTGTCCACCTTCCCACGCTGCCCAGAGGCCTGGAGTGGCTGGGGCAGTGCCGCCTCACCCCTGGCCACTGAGGCAAAACATACTAGTAGTATACACAAAAGAAGTAAAAAATAGTGTGTTGTGTGGGTTAATTTGCATACTCACTCCTGATTGCCTGGTGGGTGTTGCAAAGGTACGATCAATTTGCATCTTTCTCTTTTATTAGTGTAGATCAGTGGTCAGCAAACTGCGGCTCACGAGCCACATGCGGCTCTTTGGCCCCTCGACTGTGGCTCTTCCACAAAATACTGACTTCTGCACATGGGCCACAAAGTTTCAATCGCACTGTACATGCATGTCTGCACATGGTATATTGTGGAAGAGCCACACTCAAGGGTCAAAGAGCCGCATGTGGTTCGCAACCCCCAGTTTGCTGACCACTGGTGTAGATAATCTTTATTTGTTTAATAAAAATATTTAATTTATATTTGAATCAGGTCCATCTCTATCCACCCCTGTGAAGATCCATTTCACATCTTCCAGTGCCTGGAGTAGCAAAGAAAATCACCCTGCAGGACTGACCATGGGTGCATGGTAATAGACAACACCTGTAGCACATACCAGGAATGAAACTTTTGAGGGAATTGACAGCTCTTTAAGCAAGGAGCTTTGTGGCTGCTTGCCCAACACCTGGAACAGGGCCTGGTATGTAAATCCTGAGGTTCTGGTTTGCAACTTTGAGTGCACATTGAAATCACCTGTGGAGTTTGTAAAACATGGATGCCTGAGTTGCTCCCCTAGAGATGCAGATTTAATTGGTTTAGGATGTGAACTGACACATCCTAGGGACTGAACTAGGGATTTCTAAAGGCTCCACAGAGGATCTCAATGTACAGTGAATTTTGAGAACTACTCTCATACACACACCCTGAGAACCTCAAGTGCTTTAGGTCTGAAGTTCACAATGAGGGCAGCTGCCGGGGTCCAACCCCAGCAGGTCCAGGGGTTCCCAAAGGTGTAGACGGAGTCGGCGAAGAAGGAATGACATGGAGACAGCGTTCAGTTGATCAGCAGCCTAGCCAGGATCTTCAGCCAAGTTCTGGTCTGGATCTCCAGAGAAGTTCTGCCATTTATTGTCTTGTTACATCCGTATTTATACCAGTTGATTTTCATACTGTCAATTTCTATTACAAAGGTTAGGGCGTTTCTTATCTCCATTCCAGGGAGTAAAGATTATGTAGCTTAAGCATGATTGTTTGTAGTTAAAGTGATTAACTACCCGCCTGGCACTTAGTTAAGGAGTTTCATCCCCTCCCTGACTTCAGGGAAAAATCCCTACCTGGGGAAACAACCTTTCTCGGAGAGGTGACCTTGGTTAAAACACACAGCACTAAGGGGAGCAAACATATTAAGAACAGTATGCTATATACGCCAGGTCCCTTGAAACATATGCTGTGCAGATGTTTCTTTCCTGCAGCGACTGTGTCAAGCAGCAAGGATGGACCGGCTTCCAGCAAATGTAAAGGTTTGCAGCTATGTGTTAACAAACAAGGGTGTGTCTAGTGGATGAAGCTCTTCCTTTGGGGGTTGTTTTTCATATTTCCAGTCAGGCCAACCAAATAAAAAATTATAGATCTTTAAAGAAGTAAACAATCACATAAAGAATCTGTTTAAGCTCAACTCACTGCAGACATCCCTTCTATTACCATGCATTATAAAAATATTAACTTGCAACTTTCTAGGTGCTAGGACTGGGGAATGCAACTGTGAACAAGACAGGCGTGGCTTCTGCTTGTACACACTTTCTTGACTAGTGGTTATCTCAGTTCATCTTAAGTACTTTGTAGACTGGAGAATTCATTTATTCTATTTTAATATAAGTTTCATGGCAGACAATTGTCCTAAGGACTCTGCATACACTATCTAGTTTATTCCACAATCTATACAAATGTATTTAACCCTAATTAGAAGATTGGGTACAGTTAGAGCCTTGCCTGACCAGGTCCTCCCCAATTGTATGCAGCCTGCAAGGGCTAGGGACTAGATATAAACCCAGGCCCAGCTGACTTCCCATCTCATGTTTTTATCACCCCTCTTTTTTGAACAGTTGTAACTGCTCAAAATTCTGAAATCTCACACTGATCTGCAATTACCTGCCTAGAATATTTGGACTGCTGCTCATGGTTCTGAAATCTAAAACAACACCAAACAGGCCTCTATCATGATGATTTTCAGATATAGGAATCTAGAAGCACATATGTTTACCTTATAGTTTTCACTCCTGATGTCAACCATCCTGGTTATTTGTCTCCGGATATTCACCTGTTGGTCAGTGAGCCTTTTACACACTCTCTCTGATCACTGCACAGATCTCTGTCCTGCCTGGTGCTTTCCTAATCACTTTCTCATTCAGTCTCATTGATATTTACCAAACCTTTCCATAAGGTTTGCATTTCACTTAAGGTGCCAGAAATCAGACAAATGAGGTTACTGTGAGATTGTATACATCCATCTGCCCCTGCTTCCTGGAACAGAACTTCTGAAGTCCCTGTAATTTTCTAAGTGCTCTACCAGGAGCGTCTTTTGTTCTGATATTTGGTCTTAGACCCCACCCCTGACCCAGGTGTCCTGAAACACTTATAAATCCCTAAGTATTAAGAGCACTAGGATCATCCTTTTTCTAAGCAGGAGACTCTGGGTGCACTCTTGATTGGGGGCTGGTCACCGGAAAGGCCAAGCTATGTTAGAAACTTGGAGCTTTGAGGCCCAGCCTTCCAACACTGCTTCAGAGCGGAGAGAAAGGCTAGAGGTGGAGTTAATAATTGATCATGCCTAAATAAGGAAGCTCCCATAAAATTCCAGTAGTGCAGGGATCAGAGAGCTACGAACACATCACACTGGGAGGCTGATACACCTCAACCCCATGTGACAGAAGCTCCTACACTGGAATCCTTCCAGGCCTCTCCCCATGTATCTGTGCATCTGGTTGTCCATTCAGAACTGATAAATGTTAGTGTTTCTTTGGGTTCTGTGAGCTGCTATAGCAAATTCACTGAACCCAGTGAGGGGTCATGGAATCCTTGGTTTGTAGTCAGGTAGAACAGAAATTGTGGGTAACCTGGACAAAATGTGCCATTGGCATCCAAAGCAAAGTCAAGGCACTCTTGTGGGACTGAGCCCTTAACCTGTGGGATGTGACAGTATCTCCAGGTAGATTGTGTCAAAGTTGAGTTAAATGGTAAAATTCCCATTTGGTGTCCTGGAGAATTACTGGGTGTGTATGTGGGAGACAAGGGGATGACCCCACACATTTGGTGACTAGAAGTGTCAGAAGTGTTCTGAGTGAAAATAAAGGAGACACATAGGAGGACTATTGGGTTTTTCCTATACAGTTACCCTGTTAGCAGGTAGCAGAGAAGGAAGTAAAGGCAAGTGTCTGCCTTCAAGTTCCCTCATGTGGAAGAGATGGCCAGGTATAACCACCCCTGAATCCTACTGAGTCAAAGGAGCCAGGCACTGAGTTTTTCAATCCATCAGTAAGCTAAGTTATATTGTTTAGTGCATCACTGTGTTTAAAAAACTATCAAGACACAGAAGGAGATAATTAGCAAATCAAGGCAGTCTTATGCCTTTGGAGAGGAGATAGGCTTGCAAGGGGAGCTTCTGAGATTCTGGCAAGGCATTCCATGTGGTGCTGACTGCACAGTGCTGCTTCATAGTCTTCCTTACATAATGTGTGCACTGTTCTTGTTGCATGCTCTATTTTACAGGAAAAGGGAACTTGCTCTGACAATTGTAAAGAAAAATTGTAACTATTTTTGGTGGCATGTTTAAAAACATGTGGCATGTACTCCAGGAATAATAAAGGAAGAGAGGTCTATTCATGACTACAATGTTTGCAGATATCCTAATAATAAAAGTATAGTAGGCAAATTGTTCCCTCAACCAAGAGTTCTTCTGGGAGTTTGACCGGGGGGGGGGGGGCTAGGGAAGGGAGGGAGGCCCTGGCCAGCTGCAGTCAGACACTAAGGATCCTACCAGTACACGAATTTCATGCACTGGGCTTCTAGTGTTAAATAAAATTCATCAAAACAAGCTATGGTTTGTTCAAGGTAAAATTGTGATATAAATACACAAAAGAGAAAGTTTTTTATCTTTTCTCCTTATTTGTGCCATAATAAAGTTGTTTTTTTTTTTTACTCCAGACCACATCAATAGTCATCATGGTGCTAATGACAGCTCCTGAAACCTGTAGGCCAGTGGGAACATTCTCAGCTGGGTCTTAGTCAAGCATCCTGACACTCAGAAGGGCAATTGCACAGAGTTGCTTAACAAGGTCTAACACTGCCCTGCAGAGTGCAAACCCATGACTAGACTTGCTTTCCATTTGCTTACTATTCAACTAAGCCCAACATTCAGAAATGCAAATGAATGTGTTTTGCAATAACTAAAATGGCAGTAGTCACTTTGAGAATTCAATAACATATACTCAAGAACAGGAAAACTGAAGTACATGGGTTTTATTTCAAAAATAATGTGATATTATTTTAATGCCTTAAGGAATAAGAGGAGTGTGCTTTTAATAGCATAAGCAAAATTAAACCATTACTTTTCTGAGTCAATTGCAAACTGTTTTTCTTAAACACATCCTATCTGCATGTGCATATTTTCTAAAAAATTTGACATACTCTAGAGCAGTGCCTGCAATTATAGCTATGTACATCAAAGACCTAGTCTATGATACAAAATAGCAAAGCAGGGCCTGGAGTTTTTATCCAAACAATATCTATATATGTGCTAATTGGCATAGATGATTGGCCAGTTGAAAATATCTGTTCCAAATTGTTTATTATTTTATTCATACCTATAATCCAAGGAAAAATGCATACACACACACACACACACACACACACACACACACACACACGACATATCTTTTTTTTAATCCTCACCAGAAAATATGCTTACTGATTTTAGAGAGGGGGGAAGGAGAGAGAGAGAGAGAGAGAGAGAGAGAGAGAGAGAGAGACAGAGAGAGAGAAGCATGGATTGGTTGCCTGACTGGCAACCTGGCAATCTTTAAGTCTACCTGACGACACTCCAATCAACTGAGCCACATCAGCCAGGGCAACTGGTTATAGCTGGCACTTCAACAGAGACACACATTCATGTCATCGAGCATCAAGACCAAATAATAGCAAAACTATAGCAAAGGTTCGGTATGATAAGACGTCTTCAGTACCTATTCTAAACTCCAATGTTACTTTCAAAGCATAATATTTAATGCTATGTAACACTATTAGTTAACGTTGTATGTGGAATAGCCTTTGTAATTTGCCTGACAAATACATACTGTGTAAATTAAACTGTTTTACTTATGTCTTTATTTTTGACTATATAACTATATGGTAAAATATGACAAGGTGCAAATTGCACTTGGACTTACTTCAGAACAGGCACTCTAATAAATGGTTGCTCTGTAGGTGTCCTGAGAGCCATTCTTCCAGGATTAAATAGCATTGGTGGGCTGCAGCCTGAGAACGTTCACTCCTCTACCTCACCTCTATGAGAGTTTTATGCATTTTGTAAGTATGGCTCTGAGGAAACACATATTATCTTCCTTTATCAGTTGAGAATGCTGCCATTTCAGGCCTTGAAGCCATTTATGATTGTCTATTACAATATACCTGCACTGGGGACACTGAAAACTAGAAGGAAAGACAATACTTTCAGGACCACCTCTGAAGGCAGAGGGATTCCATGAGCTAGTTTTGAACTTGTCAGCTATGTGCAAGGGAACTTCGTGTTTTCTGCCTATGTTGCCCATACATGTTTGATTTGGGCATAGTGAAAATAGTGCCAATGAGTCAGGATGACTTTCTATTGATTAATGGCCTCCTTACAGCAGAAAATGAATGGATGTGGTGCAAAACGCTTTATTAATCATTTTTAAATTCCAAGTTTCTGAATGGCACTCTTTCATTATCCTTCTAAATGAAGTTAATGGAAGTACTTTACTTGCCTATATATCTTAAAATTAAGAAAAATTAAAACTCTGTAGTCATCTTGGATGATTTTTCAGTGTTTATATTTTTTAAGTGGCATGCTGGATTTATTTCCATCAATGAGCCCAGCCATTAGCAAAACATAGAAGCACAGTCGCCTCTTATTTATACTCATAGCTGTGACTTATTGCTCGATGATAACCAACAAGTCTCTCTTCCTACAATCAATCAATCAATCAATCGATTGATTTATCAATCAAGCAAGCAAAGCTTTTATTAAATAACTAGAGGCCTGGTGCACGAATTCGTGCACCAGTGGGGTCCCTTGGCCTAGCCTGCAGGATTGGGCCAAAACCAGCTCTCCGGCATCCCCTGAGGAGTCCTGGAATGCGAAATGGATGTGGGAGGTTGACCAGCTGAGGAGGGAATGCAGAAGGGCTCCAGGGGGTGTCTGGCCTGTCTTGCTCAGTCCCGATTGGCTGAACCCCAGCAGCAAGCTAACCTACTGGTCAGAGTGTCTGCCTCCTGGTGGTCAGTGCACATCATAGTGAGCGGTTGAGTGGCCTTAGCATATCATTAGCTATTACGCTTTGATTGGTTGAACAGACGACCGACCTTAACATATTAGGCTTTTATTGTATAGGACTGTGATGGCTTTAATTGGACTTTGAAAACATTGAAAAAACTTGTGGATTGTCCAAGTTGTACTGATTTAAAGATATTTACAAAGCAAAGGTACACATGGCCTTTGTAGCAAATAAAATATTCAGTAGTATTTTCACTATAATTAGAACTCATCAGCTTTTTTTTTTTTTGAAAAAATACAGAGGACTGGCTGGTCCTCAAATTCTTACAGTGGCATGCTAACAGGGATTACAGATAGGCAGAAAAATGTAGTTGCAGATGTGGTGAGTTCACAAGAGTAGACTTCTTAAAAACCATGTTTTTATTTATTTCAGAGAGAGGAAGTGAGCAGGAGGGATGGAAACATCACTGATGAGGGAGAATCATTGATTGGCTGCCTCCTGCACACCTCCCACTGGGGATCAAGCCCACAACCCTGGCACATGCCCTCCTGGTTCATAGATCAATGTTCGATCACTGAGCCACACTGGCCTGGCTGGAGTAGACTTTTTATGTGTTCTGAGCATAGCTATGGAATAATAATTAGCCATTCATTATTGAATGCTTCCTAATGACTGATATATATTAGACAATCCAGAAAGAAATTATAGAGGAAACTTAAGTAAGATGCAGAACATGGAGAAAATAAACTTAAAGAAAACAAACTTACACTTAATGTTCCCCAATTATAGTCTCTTTACTAGTGAGAAAAGGAAAAGAAAAAAAGAAAACTCCAAGAGATAGAGGTGAAAGTTACCAAAAGCAAAAATGAAAATGAAAACAAAAAATGTTTGCCAGGGGGAAACACGCTCCAGATAAAAATAAACAAAACTCTCTTTGCATTTATGTATTCATAATTTTTCCACTGGGTACATTTGCACAGTTGGAATTAGAAGGGGAAAAAAAGCAGATTTCCCACTAGCACATTTTTTAGAAGAGGAAAGAGGGAAAAAAGCCCTATAGGTCAGGCCTCATGGAGAGAATGCCAAATGTCTTTGTGTCCAGTTATTTATGGTTCCAGATAATTGTACAGAAAATATCAAATTTGCATAGTGTGATTATTGCTGATTATTTATCTAGCAGTCAAAATGTTTCAGTGGTTCCTAGGATGACAGATTGACAAGTCCTTAAAACTCATTCATTTTATGAAATTTGCATGTAATTAGGCAATAATGAAGGGATGTTTGTGGACAGAGGATTATACTACAATATGCTGGAAGCAATTCAGATGCTTGACAAAGTGTTAACATTATCTTCAGATTCAACCAAGCCTTAAATGCTTGGCTCAAAATCACTAAATGTATGAATTGAAAAAAGAAGATTTAGAAAATTATCAATGGAGTAAAATGCATTATTTTTTCACTGTTTAAACTATATTTAACTCACTAGATTTGGCTCTGAGTGAGATACTGTCCCATTCCAATTAGTCAGTCACGGTCCAGGATTTGAAGAGTGAAGGCAGGGAGAGAGACAACATGGCGAGGTACAAAGAGCACAGTCTGGAGAGCCTCACGTCCACTGGAGTCTCACGCTGTGTGGCCTTGGACAGGGTTCTTCTGCACCTCAGTACCTGTTCATACTGTATGCTATAGTCTTGGGGTAATAATCTACTTCCTCAAGTCTGAGAAACACTCCCCCCACCCCCGGCATTTATAGTGACTTTCAAAATATGGGTGCTTCTTGCCATCGAGGTGTTCATTTAAATTAATAACAATGTTTCTTTTGTCCTTCCTCCAGACAAAATAGTTGCATAGTTGCATTTTTCAGTTCACGTCATCTTAAAATTAAAGAAATCTTGTATTTATAAGTGAAAAGCACAAAGCTAGATATTAACTTCATCCTTAACAATGATGACTATTATTCTGTGGTCTTCTTTCTGTAGAAATTCTACACCACGTCTCCCCCAGAGTGAAGATGGACATCATAAAATCTGCATTTGAAAGTTACAGATTGTCTCTGATCTTCATACAGAAATGCCTTTTCAAGTAATTGATATATATTATGTAAAATGCTTTCTTTCAAACCCAGACTACCTGAAGAATTAGGTTATTATAGTAATTTAAATCAATGAAAATCTTAACAAAGGCTTATGGGCAGTTATAAGAGAAATAAAAGTTATTTCTTTTGACTGCTGGATTCAAAGTTTATAACTTGATCTAAGAAGGTATTTGCTCATTACTTGGTGACTCTACTTGAGGCTTTTAACAGTTTCTGTTGGAGAGTGGGGTTGAGATAAGGCAAACACATTTTAAAACTCAAGAGTGGATTGATTCTCTATGCACAGGTTGTAGAAAACTGCATGCATTTCTAAAAGGTACAGATCTCAGTTAGTGGACAACGAAGGAGCCTTTGGGGTTTTCATCAATAAATTCACCAATCAACCACATAGGTCAAGGAATTTCAAAGTTCAAGAATATCACAAAATCTATCCATTTGTAAATCTGGACATTGCTTGCTATATGACTCATTAATCAATTTAGGTAAATTTAGGTATTGTGCCACAATATTGAAATCTTACCAAATTACTAAATGGGTTAAGAAATACCAATGTTAAGTAGAGGCTTGTAGAGTCCTTGCACCAAGATGGTTGAGTTCAAATAGGTTAGTTGTGGTAAATCAATAACTATAAAAGACAGCCCTACTCCCTAATAGCATATACTTAATATCATGCAATCCAAAGTGGTTGGTAGCAGGGCTCTACTCCATGCAAATACTTATACTCACTGTCTCTAGGGTTTCTGAGTCCTCCCCAGATCCAGTGCAACCAGCCATAACTGAAAGAAGAAAGAGCTGGATGGTGAAGTAGAAAGTAGTTTTAAAGTTGAGGCCCAGTGAAGAAGACAGCATTTCCATCCACATACCATGGATAGAACCCAGCCACTCCTCGTGAGCCTGAGAAGGAAAGCTCTAGGTGTATGCCAGGCAGCAAAAGGACATGGTGTTGGGTGTGCACATGGCTTTGTCTCTGCCACAATTAAATCTGTATATTGCTAATAGCTTACTGTGGTTTGATCATTCTGTCAATTAATTGCTATCTTTTTGAAGCAAACTTCTGGAAAAGGCTCATCTATATTGATATCTCTAGCTCCTCTCTCCCTGTATTCTCTTTAATTTGCTCCAATTAGATGATTGCCCCAATGCCAACAAAACGGTTTTTATCAGGGTCATTAGTGACTTGTATATTAAAAAATTCAACCTTATTCCTCAATCCTCAATGAACCTTCCAGCAGGATCTGATGCAGTTAATCACCACTCCTAAGAAATATTATCTTCACTTAGCTTCCAGAACATGACTCTCTTCATTTAACTGTATCTCATTGACTGCTATTTCTGAATTTTCTTTTTCTGAATTTTCACTGGTTCTCTAACCTTTAAAAACTGCAGCATCTTTCTATTTGTAGCTGTGTTCACTCCCGCATATACATGGAGCTCCGGGCCTCTCCTCTAAACTTCAGATATTTATATTCAGTTGCCTACCAGAGTTTCCCACTGCCCTTTCTAATAGGCCTATCAACCTTAACGTGCTTCCAGCTGAACCCCAATTTTATTTCCACCAACTTCCATGTCCTCCATCAGTGACAAGACCAGCTTTCTCTCTGTACATTCCAAAACACTTGACTCCATTTCCTTTTAGCCCTGCATTGGCTTGTCAGCCAACCCTGTAGGCTCTGCGTTTAGAATATATGCAGAATCTGATGACTCCGTCCCACTCCCACTTCATGCTGGTTGACAGCAGTGGCCTCTCAACCTTTTGTTCAGCTTCCGTTCTTCCCCTCACTGATCCAAATGATTCTGTAAATCTCGCCATTTACCAAACAGCTCCAATTATTTTTATTCTTCTTCCATTCAAAGGCGAAGTCCTTACCATGACCTAAGTCTGGCCCCTATGACCCATCTGACCTCACTTTCTTCTGCTTTCCCCACTATCCTTCTGCTCCAGCCACACTGGCCTCCAAATGCTCTCCCAAATATCCCAGGGAGGTATTCCTGTCCTCCCTGGTCTTTATCGCTCTTTTGTTTCTTATGCCTAAATTCACTTTCCCAAAGTATCTTTATGGTTCATTCTGTCACTTCCTTAGGTCTGCTCAGCCAGGGCTCCGTTCACAATGCTATGTTACATTGCCAAGTGCCACCACCCTCCACCTCAGCACTGTTGATCCTACTACCCTACATTTAACTTCGGTCTTATCACCACTAAATATTCTATATGCATTATTGGTTAACCTTCTTATTATCTGTTTTTTTTCAAATATCAGTTTTATCATTGTGAATCCCCAGTTCCTAGAAGAATACCTGGCATATAATTGACACTAAATAAATTTTGTTGAGCAAATAAATAAGTGAAGTTATCTAGGTGATTTTAAGACCAACTTGAGAAAGAAAAGCAGAAGAACCCTATCTCTAAACTAAGACATTTATAGAAAAAAAGAGTATAAAGTCACTGAAAATATAAATGGAGTTTGTCAGCAATGAAAAAATCCAAGTAGTAGATACTGGTGGTATGTGCTAAAGTAGTAACTCTACAGTTGACTCAACTTTCTCAAAGAGACTTGTGTGGATTTCAAAAGCATGGGTTTGGTTTGATAGTTGATAAATCTAGATTCTGAGGTTGAGGCATGAAAAAAAGAACATGTAAAAACAATACAACTTACTGGGCCACACCCCAGGAGGACAGGGAAGATTGTCAAATCCAAGTGCAAAGGAAAAAGACGGAAATCCAGGTTAAGCAAAGGAGCATAAGAGAAAATCAACAGAAGGAACAAAATGTAAATTCAGAAGTGGTCCCTTGAAGCAACAGCTATAGCAATTAATGAAACAGTTTCTAGAGCATTGTGGCCTCACCTATGAGTGCAGAAGATGCATTTAGGTTGCTTATTTGTACAGACAGTAATGATATTCATGAGCACATCAGAAAAAAATATCAACATCCATTGTTGGAGAAACAGTACTGTTAAGATGCACATATACATACACTGCTAATGGGTCCATAGGGATAAAATTTTTTAATGTTAATATAGAAAATAATAGGGGAACTCATACTTTTTGAGAAGGTCATAACATAACTTGGAATTTATTGAAAAAATAAAGAAATTAAGCAAGAGAAAATGATGGCATGGTCTAAAACATATGTTATTCTGGAATCTGTTGAAGCCATAAAGAATTTGTGTAAGGAATTATATTCATTTGCAAAGTGTAGACAAGCACTTAGAAGCACATGGAGAAATTCATTAGCAAATACTATGCTGCTGCTACAAAGATAAGCTGCAAAGACTATTAGAACAGTTGGTAAGATTTTTGTATGAAGGACGACATAGTCAATACTTTAGATTTTGAAGGCCGTAAGGTGTCAAGAAAGGAGTCATAAACAACATATGAACGAATGGGCAAGGCTGCTGAATTAGTCTCCTAGGACTGCCAAACAAAATAGCACAGACTGGAGACTCAGCCACAGAATTTTATTTTTCACAGTTCTGGAGTCTGGATGTTCACGTTTACGGTGCCGGCAGGTTGGTTTCTTCAGAGGCCTGCCTCTTGGCTGGCAGACAGCCTCCTTGCTGTGTCCTCACATGACCTTTCTTGTGTGTGTGTGTGTATGTAAAGAAAGAGCCGTGGTGTCTCTTCCTCTTCTCTATAAGGACACCAGTCTTACTGGGTAAATGGCACCTTTGTGACTTCTATATCTCCCTATAAAGGTCCTATAATTCCATTGGAGGTTAGGGCCTTAACACATTAATAGGGAATGGGCACAATTCAGTCCATAACAGCTGTGCTCCAGTAGAGGTTTAGTTACAAAAACACGCAGAGGGCTACCTGTAGTTCATAAGCCATAGTTTTCTGACCTCTAATCCAGAAGTTTGTTACGTGTACCTAACATATGAGCTGCATAGTAAATTATTTACAAAGCACAATATGGAATGCTACACACCACGACTGCAGCTATAAGATGTATGTCTGTGCATGGGCATCTGGTCTGTTTGCTTTTGTTACCTGTGTGCCCCACTGGTAACCAGAAGAAGATGGAGAGAAGAAGAGGAGGAGTAGAAAAAATATGAAGAGCAAAAGCAAACATTTATTTTGTGCTTCCCACAGGTTAGTCACTCTGTGAATGGAGCTGTCTAGTCACCCTCTCATGAGCTTCTCAGAGAATTAGGTATTGTTTCCCATCGTTTTACAGAGGAGAAAATGAGGCTGAGGAAGTTCAATAAATCATTTGGGGTCTGAAAGCTCATCTGAGGCCTTGAGACCCAGATTTGCCTCACTCTAGAATCTATAGCCTTAATCACTCTGGTCTCAGCTTCCTTGATTATGTACAATTTTGCAGCAAAAAAAAATTGTGTGAAGAATTATATTTATTTTCAAAGTGTAGACAAGCACCTTCAGTAACACAATGAAAGCCTTGCTTTGAAAGGTAGTAGATTGAACCCTAGAAAACTGACTTTATTGCATATAAAAATAATAAATTATGGACAATATGTGGACCAACTTGCTTTTCACCTCCGAATTAAAGTAGAGCTTGGCTTTGGTCTTGGACACCACTCAGGTGGGCTCAGGTCGGAGGAGCCTTTCCAAGTGCACAGTGAGCGGGCTGCAGGCTGGAGAGCCGGACGGGGCAGAACAAGCTACAAAGACCTCCATTGACGGCTGCAGCAGAGGAAGGTCTTCAAAGCATTTGCATATTCTCTGCCAGCTATGTGCTTCCAGTTTGGGTGCAAAATATAAATACGCTAAAAAACATTTGTTTATTAGCTTGGGAAATTTAGGACTTGTGAAATGCCAACTTTAACAGCCCCAGAGACTGGAGCTCTTTATGCATTCACCTGCATGCCTGTGGGGCTGGGGGACAGCCTGCCAGCTCCCACATGGCTGTGCCTCTTCAGTGGAAGGACCACTTCTCACTGTAAAGAAATCCACTGCCCTCAGATGGTAGATGGTTTGGTTCTTGGTTTCTGGGCCAAGAGGTAAGAATAAGAGTCAGTCTAATGCTCACTTGAAATTACCATATGTCAATCACTGGGACATCTGGTGTGTGTTTTTCTGAGCAATAAATGATCCAGAAACTATTAACCAGAGAAACTACCAACCAGGATTCACAGTGGGAACTCACAGGAAAATGGCCTGCCTGAAGGATAAGGACGCAAGGATGACTAGCAGGTGTGGTCCACACAGATGCTTTAGAGCCTGTGATCCTTACATGCACCCTCTCATGATATGGACATCTCCTTCTGACTGTGGGGGGGTGGGAACAGGCAGAGATCACTGCATTGTCCTGGTCTATAAAACTGCAGGGGGGGATGGGAACACTTGCTCTCTGAACTGGAGCGTAAAAGAGTTTAACATTTCAGATAATTCCCAGAGATGCTATCGCTCTGTGCTCCTGTGTTGAGAACAACACACCTTCCAAGAACCTTCTCCATAGCAAGCTGTCCTCCCAGCTCCCTGGATGGAATACAAAACACTTGATATCATTCCAAGACATATTGCAAACAAGTAAGGAGCCTGTCCTCCATTGTCTTCTCCCCTGCATCAGGTCTCATGGAAGGCAGTGAGTTCAACAGCAGGGCACATGATGCCCATATGGCAACTCGGGTGCCCCAGGCTAACTCCTGTGCAGAAACTAGACAGCGAGGTGGTCCAAGCCCAAAAGAGACTCAGCATTCAGGTGGAATTTGGATTTATTTTTTAATTAATGCATTAAAAATATTAGTCCCATACATGTAAAATTGGGCCAAGGCACTTTGCATTGTCACCCAAACAAAGGTGGGGACTTTTTCTAACCTGGCTCTCTTCTTAATATTTTACAGTGAATTTGTCTTATCACATATACCCTTAATATTCATTACAGCCTGAAGATACCACTTCAACATAATTCAGGGTGGTGGTGTGAAAACTTAGAGGAATCATTTGATTCTTCCTTCTCTGTGATTTAATTGACACAAAACTGAAAATTACTTCACTTATCAAAGTCTGTGCCCTCCAGCCCCTAATACAGACTCACTTCTCTCTCCCAGACACTGGAGCTACATGCCTGTTCTTCCTGCTACCATGAATAGGACCACTGAGCTTCCAGCATCTCCCTGCACAGACCATATCCTTCAACAAATGAGAATCCCCATCTTCATAGCCATTAAAATGGAGAGATGCATGTGGAGGGAACTGTCAGGCAAACTGCATGGTTCACTTTATATTTCAATCAAAACCCACAGAGACAGTACTCTTGTCCACCTTGTACAGCAGTTCGTTGGGACATGAGGTCCCCCTGCCTCTGCCATTGGAGTAGATTTCTTACTGGGGGCCCTTTCATAGGTTTATCAGAAAACCAACTCCCTGTTTCATAAATAGTTTTCCACTGTAGCTGATTTGAGCATGGATGCCTTTTCTAACACTTGGGTAGTGAAATGTGTCATGTCCAAATCTCTGGAACCTATGAATGTTATCTTCTTTGGAAAAGGGGTCTTTGCAGGTGTAAATAAGTTAAGGATGAGATGAGATCATCACCTCTTACCCAGGTGGGCCAGTGATGTGTCCTTATAAGAGACAGAAGAGATGAAGACTACAGAAGAGAGAGTGACATAAAGACAAAGGTAGAGACTGAAGTGATGTGGCACAGCAAAGGAAGCTAAGGATTGCTGGGGGCCACCAGAGGGTGGAAGAGACAAGGAAGGATTCTCCTTAGAGCTTCTAGAGGGAGTGCAGTCCTGCTGACACCTTCATTTCAGATTTCTAGCCTTAAGGACTATGACAGAATAAATATCTGATTTTGTAAGCCAGAATGTTCCTGGAAATTTGTTATAGCAACCCTAGGAAATTAATATGGTCTACAAAGACCCACTTTTTCACATACTTCTTAGAAGCCAACTTCCATCAGTAATTCCATCCCAAATAAGAAAATATCTAATGATTTATGATGTGATATGAAACATACTTTCAATACAGAAGAATCATGTCTTATTTATTTAACAAGTAGTTAGCCATTCAACAAATATTTATTGAATGTGTGCTCTGTGCCAGGCTCTGTCAAAAGTCCTGGAGATTAATCCCTTGCCTTGAGAGATCTTACATTCTAATCGGACTAGAGCTCTCTGATGAGAGCAGGAAGTATTTATATATATGCAAATTAACAAGGGACCACTGGTGGCCTAATACAGTGGATTTTTAAAATGCCCTGCAGGTTCCAAACAAGATGGTGGCAGAAGTAAATGTGGTTCTCACTGCTTCCCACAAGCACATCAAAATTTACAACTAAAATAGAACAACCATCATTTGGAACCACCTGAAATCTAGCTGAATGGAAGTCCTACAATCAGGGAATTAAAGAAGAAACACATCGAGACTGGTGGGAGGAGTGGAGATGTAGGGTGGAATCACAGAACCAGTTCGTCCCGCACCCATGTGTGGTGGTTGAAAATCAAGAGGGATATCTTGGCTATGGAGGTTTCCCTGATGAGTAAAAGATTCCTGCCCCATACCAAGCCCTCAGCCAAGGGTTCTAGTGCCAGGAAGAGAAGTACTCACAAATTTTGGTTGTGAAAACCAAAAGGGATTTGGCTGTGGGAGTCCCAGGCAGTTCCTCTTAAAGGGCCCATGCATGGACTTACTCCCTCTGAGATCCAGCACTAATACAGTAGCTTGGAAGGAATCTGGGACAATTGGGGAGGAACTATCTTGTCTGGAATTAGGGCAAGAACTGGAGGGGCAGCTTTCTCTCAGACAGAACTTCTGGGAGAAAGAGGCCAGTGCTCTTTTGCTGAGCCCTCCCTGCCACAGAGCTGACAGGCTGCATCTATCTGAATCTCCATCAACCTGGCTCACATGTTTTACCCTGCTCTGGTGATTCCCTGATACCCTGCCCCTCACTACTTGCAGGCTCATCCAAGCCATTTCTAGTGGTTTTTCCAAACAAATGGCCTCTATTGCCTCATGTTTTGGACTTTTCTAAAGTCTCTCAAACTAGCAGCAGATGGCCTCATTGTGCCTAGTACCTCTCAATAAGTGGCCCCAGGCCTGGCATTGGTAGCATCCCACCCTGGTTCACAGCTTGGCTTCTCCTGGGCACCTCCAAACTCAGCACAAGTATCAGCCATCCATGGATTGATTTGTAGCTCATGCTGGGTGACCCTGGGCAGGGCATTGGCAGAGGCTGGCTTTGAACCTCCAAGGAGGCACCAGAGCCAGTGCACCCAGTGGTCAACTTCAAACACACTGGATTACAACCTTACCACCTTCATGAGTGACACACTCAAGGGGTGGACTCAGTGAGCACCAAAGCCCCACTAAAACAAGTCCTGATCCATAAGATTGGTTCCTGCACAATAGCTCTTCAGCTGTAGTCACAGTCAATCCTTACAACTGATTGGCCTTGGGGTTAATTACTCCCAGTGACGCCAACATAAATCAAGGCTCAGCTATAATAGGGCAGTGCACACAGCTCACACAGGGGTGAACCTTGAATGCCCAGCTCATGTGACTGGGGAGGCTGAGGCCCTGGTCCCTATAGGGCATTTATTACACAAGGCGACTCTACAAAGTCCGGAGACATAGCAGAACTACCTAATACATAAAAACAAACACAGGGAAGCAGCCAAACGGCAGAGACTCAGAAACAGGTCACAAGTGAAAGAGCAGGATAAATCTCCAGAAAAAGAGCTAAATGAAATTGAACCAAGAAAACTACCAGATACAGAGTTCAAACAATGGTTATAAGGATGCTCAAGAACTTAGTGAGGACATCAACAACATGAAAAAGGACCAGTCAGAAATTAAGCACACACTAACTGAAATAAAGAATAACTTACAAGGGGTCAATGGTAGAGGATGCCAAGAATCAAATCAAGAATTTGGAATATAAGAAAGCAAAAAATACCCACTCAGAACAGCAAAAATAATTTTAAAAATATGAAGCCTCTTTTTAAAAATTTTAAACATATTGGGAGCCTCTGGGACAACTTCAAGTATACCAACATTTCCAATTTGGGGAGCCAGAAAAAAAACTACTTGAAGAAATAATGGCAGAAAACTTCCCCTACCTGGTGAAAGAAATAGACTTACAAGTTCAGGACATGCAGACCCCCAAACAAGAGGAACCAAAAGAGGCTCATACCAATACACATCATAATTAAAATGCCAAGGGCAAAAGACAAAGAGAATCTTAAAGCTGCAAGAGAAAAGCACCTACAAGGGAGCGCCCATATAACTGTCAGCTGACTTCTCAACAGAACCTATGCAGGCCAGAAGGGGGTGGCAAGAAATATTCAAAGTACCCTAGCCAGTTTGGCTCAGTGGATAGAGTGTTGGCCTGTAGACTGAAGGGTCCCGGGTTTGATTCCCATCAAAGCACATGCCGAGGTTGTGGGTTCGATCCCCAGTGTGGGGTGTGCAGGAGGCAGCCTATCAATGATTCTCTCTCATCATTGATGTTTCTATCTCTCTCTCCCTTTCCCTTCCTCTCTGAAATAAATAAAAATATTTTTTAAAAAAGAAAGAAATACTCAAAGTGATGAGTAGCAAGGATCTACAACCAAGATTAACCGGCAAAGCTATCATTTAGAATTGAAGGTCAGATAATGAGCTTCACAGACAAGAATAAGCTAAAAGAATTCATCACCACCTAACCAGTATTGCATGAAGAAGAAGAAATAAAAAATCAAAAATATGAGCAATAAAATGGCAATAAATGCATGTATATCAGCAATGTGAATCTAAAATAAAAGTAAATGAATGAGAAATCTAATGAGCAAAATAAACTGATGAATAAAATAGAAGCAGAGGCATGGAAACATGGAACAGACTGACAGATCCCAGAGGGAAGGGGGAAGGGGTTGGGAAGAGGTTAACCAAGGAATTTAAATGCATATATGCATTACCTATGGACACAGACAATAAGGTAATTAGTCCCTGGTGTGGAGCTGGAACCTGGTGGAGGGCACTGGGGGAAAGAGAGGAGCACCTGTAATACTCTCAATGATAAAGGTTTAGAACAAAATGTCTTGCAAACTTTCTGTGCAAGAGAAATATTCGAAATGGAGGTAGTTTGGTGTCAGAGTAATGCTTGGTTATGGATAAATAACCAGCTCAGAAAAAGAATAGAAGTGATGCTTAACAATAAAGAGACAGAGAGAGAGAGAGATGAATAGGTACTTTTCACTATGAGAAATTGTAAAATATAAACTCTCAAAAGGTAAGTTCAGTAACCAAAATAATTGTCTGAAATGATTTGGAATTATGAGTATAGGGTGACATCTCCAATCTGCTGTTGCTGATAAGCTGCTCCTGGAAATGAAATGCTAAACTGCTAACAGCGAACTCCTAGGAATGTAGAAAAATGGCGATGAACAAGGGCAGGGAGAGCCTCCAAGTGTGGCGAGGGACTCAGCCAACCTCAGCTCTCTTTCCTTTCTTACCACCCACAAGTGATGCTCGTCTATTATTTGAAATCCATTCCTCTCCAGCCCATCCTTCGTCTCTCAAAAACTATTCCAAAAATTAATACCTAATTAGTTAACTAATTAATTAGAAACAAAATCAGAAAACATAACTAAAGCATGAAACAACTTGTACTGTGCGGGAACAACTGAGTCAAATTTCCCTCTTTGTGGATTGAGTAAAGAAAGAAAAGACATGAAGTCCTGCCATATAAAAACAGAGTAAATAAACAGCTTGAAAAAAAATATATAACACATTACTGTGTTAGTAAAGGTTATATGCACTTAAAGGTTGTGGATTATCACCATTGATTATTCTATGATATCTTAGAATTAAAATGTTCCCTTTGAGGTTTACTTAATATGCATGTACCATATATACACTGTCCCAAAAAAGGTATACACACATTGAATAATTAGAAAAGCAGTGTTTATTAAAATACATTTCATTTTCAAAATGAAATTATCAGCTCTTAAACTGTGTATACATTTTGGGAGGACACCTTGTATACATACATATATAATATGATGTTTTGTTTTTTTAATTTTATTTTTCAATTATAGTTACATTCAATATTATTTGATATTAGTTTCAGGTGTACACATAGTGATTAGCCAGACATATATTTTACAAACTGTCCCACCCGATTTTTCCAATAGCCACTGAGCCTCATATTTAGTTATTAAAATATTATTGTAATGTTACAATATCACAATATATTAATAAAATATATTTTCTATAATATACTTTACTTCCCATGACTATTTTGCAATTACCAATTTGTACTTCTTAATCCTTTCAATTTTTTCACCTTTACCACCCTCCTCCCCTCTGGCAACCATCAGTCTGTTCTCTGTATCTACGTGTCTGTTTCAATTTTGTTTGTTTCCTTATTTAGTTATTTAAATTATATATGCAAGGTGGGGCAAAAGCTGCTTTACAGTTGTTCATATAGAAAATACAATAATAAATAAATAATAATACAAGAATAAACTGTGTTTTGCATACTCACATCTATAAACCTACTTTTGCCCCACCTGTATAAGTGAAATCATATGCTATTTATCTTTCTCTGACACTTATTTCACTTAGAATTATAGGTCCATCTACGCTGACACAAATGATAAGATTTCATTTTTTTTATAGTAGAGTAATGTCCCATTATATATATGTGCCACAGCTCTTTTATCCAGTTGTATATTGATGGACACTTGGGTTGTTTTCATAGCTTGGCTATTTTAAGTAACACTGTAATAAACATAATGGTGCACATGTTCTTTAAAATTAATAATTTGGGTTTCTTTGCATATATACCCAGGAATGAAATCACTGGTCATAGGACAGTTCCAATTTTATTTTATTTTATTTTTTGAGGAGCCTTTACACTGTTCTCCACAGTGGCTGCAGCAGTCTGCATTCCCACCAACAGTGCACGATGAGGGGTCCCTTTCTCCACATCCTCGCCAGCACCTGTTTGTAAATTTATTGATGGTAGCCATTCTGACAGGTGTGAGGTGATATCTCTGGGGTTTTAATTTGCATTTCTCTGATTAGTGATGTTGAGCATCCTTTCATATGTCTGTTGTCTATCTGTAAGTCCTCTTTAGAGAAGTGTCTGTTCAGGTCCTCTGCCCTTTTAAATTGGATTGTTTGTTTGTTTTGGTGTTGAGTTTTATAAGTTGTTTATAAATTTTGGATATTGACCTCTTGTCAGATGTATCATGGGCTGATATTTTCTCCCATTAAGTTATCATTTCCTTTTTTTTTTTGATGGTTTCCTTTGCTGTGCAAAAAAATTTTTAGTTTTATTTATTTATTTATTTACTAATTATTTAAATAAATTTTTATTGTTGAAAGTATTACATATGTCCCTTTTTTCTCCTATAGCCCTCTCCCAATTTTTAGTTTTATGTAGTCTCATTTGTTTACTTTTTCTTTTATTTCCCTTGCCTGAGGAGCTATATCAGAGAAAATATTGCTAAGAGAAATGTTAGAGATTTTATTGCCTAAATGTTATGCTGGGCATTTTATGGTTTCAAATCTTACATTTAAGTTTATTCTTGTATATGGTGTCAGAAAGTGGCAGAGTTTCCTTCTTTCTCTTTTTCTTTCTTTCTTTTTCTTTTTTTTCCATAGACTGTATATATCAAAATTTTTCAACATCATTTATTGAGTAGACTGTTTTTACACCATTGTATGTTCTTGTTTCCTTTGTGAAACATTAATTGACCATATAGGCGTGGTTTATTTCTGGGATCTCTATTCTGTTCCATTGGCCTAATCTGTTTTTATGCCAGTACCATGCTGTTTTGATTATTATAGCCTTGTACATAGTCTAGTTTGATTATCATTGTTCTATTTCTCAAGATTGCTGTGGCTATATAAATTTTTAAACCATTTCTTCTAGTTCTGTGGAATACGTCATTGGTATTTTGATAGGGATTGTGATGAACCTATAGATTGCTTTGGGCAGCATGAACTTCTTAATGATGTTAATTCTTCCTATCCAGCAGCACAGTATTTGCTTCCATTTATTTGTGTCTTCTTCAATTTCTTTTTTTCAGTGTCTTATAATTTTCCAAATATAGGTCTTTGACATCCTTGGTTAATTGATTCCAAGGTTTATTTGCTTTATGCAGTTGCAAATGGGATTGTTTTCTTAGTTTCCCTTTCTGGTAGTTTATTATTGATGTATAAAATTACAACAATTTTTTAAATATTTATTTTGTATCCTGCTGGATTACTGAATTCATTAATCAGTTCTAGAATTTGTTTGGTGGAATCTTTAGTGTTCTTTATATATAGAAGCATGTCATCTGCAAATGATGAGTTTTACTTCTTCCTTTCCAATTTGGATGGCTTTTTTTCTTTTTCTTCTCTGATTGCTAAGGCTAAGACTTCCAGTACTATCTTATATAATAACTAGTGGCCCAGTGCATGAAATTTGTGCATATTGAAAGGGAATTAATTAGAGGAAATATTTTAACGTTGCTATTTGCCCTTTCTCTATAATAAAAGTGTGAGAGATAAAAGGAAATGAGTACAATGTATATGAAAATAATACATAATTTTATTAATAAATAAACAATAATAAAATGATATAACAAAAAACTCATGATGTAAAAATAACACTGATGCAAATAATGATTGATAAAGTGATTAAACTTATTCTAATATCTCCTTGTATACCACATTAAGGGCTGGTTGGGGGCATGACTGGTGACTGACAAGCAGCGGTCGCCCCAGCAGGGCCGGATTTCCCATGGGAGATCCAGGCTGGAGGGGCGACTGCTGGGAGAGATCCAGGCTGGAGGGGAGACTGCTGGGAGAGATCTGGGCTGAAGGGGAGACTGCTAGGAGAGATCCGGGCTGGAGGGGAGACTGCTGGCGGTCGCAGTCGCCCCGCCAGCCCGGATCTCCCGGTGGAAGGGCCGGTTGGTGGCGTGACTGATGGCTGACGGGCAGCAGTCACACTGCCAGCCCGGATTTCCCGGCAGGAGGGCCAGTTGGGGGCATGACAGCTGGCGGACCACCAGGGTCATGCCCACCAGCCCTGGGCCGGGTCGCACAGGGGTTGCGCGCCATCCAGGTCACAGATAGCAGGCCCGGATGGCAGGCAGAATGGTGCTGCCCCATCCTGCCTGCAGTATGAAAATTAGCCGCCATCTTTATTGGCGGTTAACCACCATCTTGGCTGGCAGTTAATTTGCATATTGCCCTGATTAGCCAATGGGAAGGGTAGCAGAGTGACACTAATTACCATGTTTCTCTTTTATTAGATAAGAAAGCCTAATAAGCCCATCTGTTTGTCTGTTCAACCAATCAAAGCATAATATGCTAATGATATGCTAAAGCTGTTCAACTGCTTGCTATGATGTGCACTGACCATCAGGGAGCAGATGTTCCAACCAGTAGGTTAGCTTGCTGCTGGGGTCTGGCCTATTAGGACTGAGTGAAATGGGATGGACATACCCTGAAGCCCTCCTGTGGTCCCTCCCTGGCTGGCCAACCTCCCATGTTCCTCCCCAGGCCTGATCATTGCACCGGTAGAATCCCTTGGGTTGGCCTGACCCCTCTCACAATCTGGGACCCATTGGGGGATGTCAGAGAGCCAGTTTTGGCCCAATCCTGCAGATCAGGCCGAGGGACCACACTGGTGCATGAATTCGTGCACTAGGCCTCTAATCCTATATAATAAAGAGGTGATATGCAAATTAACCCTCATGCCCTCACAAGATGGCTACCTATGACCAGGTCGGTAGGGGGGTTAGTGAGGGACAACAAAATAACTGAACAAGCAGGCTGCATGGGAAAACCAGGCCAACAGAGTTTTTTTTCTATCAGGCCAGCAAGGGGGTGTAGTTGGGGGCAATTAGCATGGCAGGGGGGCAGTGAAGGACAACTATGCCAGCAGGGGGTGCAGTTGGGGGCAAACAGGCCGGTGGGGGGGGGGGAAGTTAGGAGAAACCAGGCCAGCAAGGAGGGGGCAGTTGGGGGTGACCTGGCTGGCAGCAGGGGGAAGTTAGGGCCAACCAGGCAGGCAGGCAGGTGGACAATTAGGAACCAGTGGTCCAGGATTGTGAGAGGGATGTTCGACTGCTGGTTTAGCCCCGATCCCCGGGCCTAAGTTGGCAATCGGACATCCCCTTAGGAGTCCCGGATTGGAGAGGGTGCAGGCTGGGCTGAGGGGACCACACGCCCATCCATGAATTTTGTGCCCTGGGCCTCTAGTGTGGCATAAGAGTGGTATACGCTCACATCATTGTCTTGTTCCTGATCTTAATGAAAATGCTTTTATGTTTCCCCCTCTGATTATAATTTTAACTGTGAGTTTGTCATATATTACCTTTATTTTATCGCGGTATGTTCCCTTTATTCTCACTTTACAGAGACATTTTATCATAGGTGGGTCCTAGATTTTGTCCAAAGATTTTTCTATATTTATTGATATGATGATATGGTTTTTATTCTTCATTTTATGTGGTGTATGATAATAATTGAGTTGCAGGTATTGTTATAATGTAGCAATCCAGTAGTAAATCTCATGTGATCATAGTGTATAATCTTTTTAATGCATTGCTGAATATTGTATGCTAATATTTTTTGAGGATATTTTCATCTCTGCTTAACAGGTTTATTGGCCTATAAATTTTTTTGTTTGTAGTGTCTTTATCTGGTTTTGGAACTAGGATAATTCTGGACTCCTAAAATAAGCTTGGGAGACTTCCTTCTCTTGAATTTTTTTGTAATAGTTTATAAAGGATTGGTGTTAGTCCTTTTTGAATGTCTGGTAGAAAGCATCTATAAAGCCATCCTGTCCTGGACATTTGTTTGCTAGAAGATTTTTTTGTTTTTGTTTATTTGTTTTTTATTACAGCCTTGATTTTATTGGTTGTAATACATTGGTTCAGATTTCCTGATTTCTTTTGATTCAGTTTTGGCAGATTGTATGTTTCTAGAAATTTATCCATTTATGCCAGATTATCCAATTTGATGTCACATATCTACACTAATAAAAGGCAAAGATGCTAATTGACCATACCTTCGCTATGCCCAAGCCAAGCCCTCCAGCCAATCAGAGTGAATATATGCAAATTAGCCCAGCCAAGATGGCGGCTGGCAGCCACAGAGCTGTAGAAAGCAGGAGGCTTGGTTGCCCCTTTGATGGGGGAAGCCAAGCTTTCAGCCTACCCTGGCTGGCTGTGGCCTCCGCAAAAGGCAACAAAGTTTTAATTATAGAAGCTAAATAAATCCCAGGTACCTGCTTTCAGCCAGCCTCCTCTGGGAGCTTGGGTGGCTGGCGGATGTGGCCAGCCTGCCAACAGCCATCAGCCCCTCACCCAGACCGGCCAGGGACCCCAGCAGGATCCTCCACCCTGAAGAGGGTGTGGCCAGCCTGAAAACGGCCCTCAGCCCCTCACCCAGGCTGGCCAGGCACCCCAGCGGGGACCCCCACCCTGAAGGGGCTGTGGCCAGCCTGCAAACAGACATCAGCCCTTCACCTAGGATTGCCACACCGTCATGGGGTGAGGGTCCCCACTGGGGGCTTTGGCCAGCCTGCAAACAACCATCAGCCACTCACCCAGGTTGGCCAGGCACCTCAGCGGAACCCCCACCCTGATCCGGGACACCCTTCAGGGCAAACCAGCCAGTGGTGGTGGTGGGAGCCTCTCCCGCCTCCTCAGCAGTGCTAAGGATGTCCAACTGCAGCTTAGGCCTGCTCCCCGCTGGCAAGTGGACATCCCCCAGGGCTCCTGGGCTGCCAGAGGGATGTCTGACTGCCAGCTTAGGCCCAATTTCTCAGGGAGCAAGCCTGAGCCAGCAGGTGGATATCTCCCAAGGGGTCCCAGACTGCGAGAGGGCACAGGCCAGGCTGAGGGACCCCCCGAGTGCACAAATTTTTGTGCACTGGGCCTCTAGTTTTCTTATAAGCCTTTTTATGTCTGTGTTAAGACTTGTTTCTTCTCCTCTTTTAGTTCTGATTTTATTTACTTTCGCTATTTTTCTTGATGATTCTGGTTAAAGGTTTATTATTTTTACCTTTCAAAGAATTAAATCTTGGTTTAATTAATCTTTTGTATTTTTTGACTCTATCTTGTTTAGTATTATTATTTTTGTTTAGTTTATTAATTTTGTTTATCTTTTCAAATAAAAATATCTTGGTTTCAATGATCTTTTGCATTGTTCTTTTAGACTCTATTTGGCTTATTTTGCTCTGCTCTTTATTATTTCCTTTCTTCTTCTCATATTGGGCTTTGTTTGGTGTACGTTTTCTATTTCCTTTACATGTAAAGTTAGATCGTTTATTTGAGATTTTTCTTATTTCCTAAGGTATGTCTGCAATGCTATGGATTTTTCTCTTAGGACTGCTTTTGAAGTATCTCATAGATTTTGGTTTGTTGTATTTTAATTTGTTTCCAGGTATCTTTTGATTTTTTTCACCTTGATCCCATTTGTTAACCCATTTATTATTTAGCTGCCACCTGTTCTTGTCTTTTTTCATTTTTCTTTCTTGTGATTGATTTCTAGGTTTGTAATATCATGGTTGTAGAAAATGCTTGGTAAGATTTCAATCTTAAATTTATTGAGACTTGTTTTGTATTGTAACATGTGGGTTTTCCTAAGAAATGTTTAATGTGCACTCGGGGTGATATTTCAGCTCTTTGTTTGCTTCCATTTGCATGAAATATCATTCTCTTTCTCTTTACTTTTCCTCTGTGTGTATCTTTTACTCTGAGGTCAGTCTATTGTAGATAGAATGTATATGGGTATTATTTTCTTATCCATTCAGCTATCCTATGTTTTTTTTTTTATTGGATCATTTAATTCATTAACATTTAAAGTGATTATTGATAGGCACATATTTATTGCCATTCTATTCTTTATCACTATGTTCCTCTTTATTTATTTTTCTTTCTCTATCTTAAGAAGTTCCTTTAACATTTCTTGTGATACTGGTTAGATGGTAATGAACTCTTTTAGCTTTTCTTGTCTGGGAAGCTCTTTATTTCTCCTTGAATTTTTTAGTAGTCTTGGTTGTAGATTCTTGCTTTTCATCACTTTGAATATTTTGTGCCAATCCTTCAGGGCTTAAATGTTTCTTTTAAAAAAATAAGCTGACATTTTTATCGGAGTTTTCTTGCAGGCAATGCACTGTCTTTCTCTTACTGCTTTTAAGATTCTCTCTTTATCTTTAACTTTTGCCATTTTAATTATGATGTGTCTTGTTGTGGACCTGTTTTGGTTCATCTTGTTTTAAACTCCCTGTGCTTCCTGGACATGTCTGTCTTTTTCCTTCTCTAAGTTAGGGAAGTTTTCAGTTATTATTTCTTCAAATATGTTCTCAACCCCTTTCTCTCTCTCTTTTTCTTTTGGTATCCCTCCCTATGTTATGAATATTCTTATGCTTGATGTTGTCTGAAAGGTCCCTTAATCTATCCTCATATATTTTTCTTTTTTCTTTTCTCCGTTTCTGTCTGATAGGGTATTTTCTGCTACCTTGTCTTCAAAATATCTGATTCAATCATTTGCTTTATCTAACCTGCTATTAATTTCTTCTATTATACTCCTCATTTCTGAATGGTTTGTTGTAATGGTTTCTGAGTCCTTTTTTATGCTTATTACCTTTTTAAGTGTTCACTGAGTTTATCCATTCTTCCTCTAAGTTCCTTGAACATTCTTATAACAATTGTTTTGAACTCTATATCTGATATATTGGTTGCTTCCATTTTATTTTTTATTTTTCTGGAAATTTCTCTTGCTCTTTCATTCAGAGCATGTTTCTTTATCTCCCTATTATCTGCCTCTCTGAGCTTGTTTCTGTGTGTTAGATAGATCTGCTGTTTCTCCAATCCATGGTATGGTGGCCTTATGTATTAAGTGTCTTATGCAGCTTTTGTCTGGCTTCTTTATCACCTAAGCTATGTGCTCCAGAAATGTCTCCTTTGTGGGTTATGTGAGCCCTCCTGTGTGGCTAAGTCTTTATTTTTGTTGGTTCTTTATTGAATGGGGCTGAACCTCAAGCTGGCTGATACTGAGGATCAACTTCAACCACATGTTTTGAACTGCTCTGCAGAGCCCATAATGTGGAATTTTGCCCCAGGAGAGTCTGGTACCTGCCAAGATCTCCCTCTGGATGTGCCACTTGTGTGGCTAATTGAGATGTGCTCTGATGTGGTCTAAGGCCAGTGGTTTTATTTATTCTGAGGACTCTTGGGAGGGCATCATGCATGTCAATGTCAGAAACTGCCTGTGACCGGCCTTGAACTACCTGTTTGGAACTACAAAGTGATCCAAAATGTGTTGCTGCCTCTTCTGGACATGGGTATGCATGGGAGGGGCCCAAGTTGCACCAAAGGCAAGCTTCCACCAGAACCGCCTGGGGGCCTATGGAGTTTTGCTGTGGGGCAGGATCTCAGGGAGTCAGCTGGGTGAAGCCAGAATAGTTCAGCAG
>NW_006288889.1:30807-39342 GCF_000327345.1 Myotis davidii | reverse complement strand
AGCAGGCCCAAAGCAGACCATGATTTGGCCATGCAAAGGAGAGTTCTGAACAGGAACAGTTGGGCCAGTCATGTATGCGAGAGAAAAATTGTCCCACCCCCGAGCCACACAACTCAGTCTCTGACCCCTGTGAGTCCCCCCAAACTTCAAGAGTCCTCAAAGAAAGTCTACACCTTGGACCCAGGCATCAGGCTTTACAGGGTGTGATCTTGGCAAGGTGGGGTGAGAGAGATTTGGGAGGGTGAGGCTAGTGCATTTCCTCATCTTGAAGCAGTATGGAGGGGAGTACTTGAGCCAGGAAAGATGGTGTCTGTGGTTAGTGTGAGAGAGGGACTCAGCACAGGACCCTGGCAGCTGTCCCTGGAACTTCATCCCCCAAGACACACAACCCAGTCTCTCTTTATACAATTCCAGTTAGCTATGAGCTGCCCTCCCTCTGTTGGAGCACAGGATGAGTGTCTGTGAACAAGATTTTGTGCACTGGCCCTTTAAGATTGCGCCTGTGTCTCTAGCAGACTACTGTCTTTCCCTTTCTGGTAGTTTATTATTGGTGCATAAAATACTATACTTCTGTTCAGCTAGTCTTCAGCTGGTTATTCAGGTTGATTGTTCTATAATTTAGTTGTAATCCCAGTTTGGCCCTGGGAGGAGGTGAATGTAGCTTCCACTTACTATGCAGCCATCTTGGATCCCCTCTGATATCTATAATAATAAAAGGGTAATATGGTAATTAGACCAGATAGCCAAACGACCTTCTGGATGTCTGAATGTCCTTCCTGACAAAGCCAGGGCCCGAGGAAAGCCAGCTGGTGTCCCAGGTGCCTGCAGGCAGCCCAGAGGAAGCCGGCTGGGGTCCCAGGTAACTGTGGGCGGTCTGGGTCCCAAGTGCCTGAAGATGGCCCAGGGGAAGCTGGCTGGGGTCCCGGGTGCCTGCAGGAAGCTGGAGGAGGGAAGTCCAGGTCCCAGGTGCCAGAGGGAAGCCTGTGCTGGCAGTCGGGGTAAGAAAGGCCTAGTCTTGCACGAATTTTCATGCATTGGACCTCTACTTCCATACAATAAAAACCTAATATACTAAGTGACCGGTCGTCTGGTCAGCCATTCAACCAATCAAAGCATAATATGCTAATGATATGCTAAGGCTGCTCAATTGTTTGCTATGATGTGCACTGACCACCAGGGGGCAGATGCTCTGACTGGTAGGTTAGCTTGCTGCTGGGGTCCAGTCAATCAGGACTGAACTAGATGGGCCAGACTCGCCCTGGAGCCCACCCCCGGTCCCTTCCCAGCAGCCCTCCCGTGTCCCTCCCCGCACTGATTATGCACCAGTGGTGTCCCTCAGCCTGGCCTGCACCCTCTCGCAATCTGGCACCCCCTTGGGGGATGTCAGAGAGCCAGTTCGGGCCCAATCCCACAGCCAGGCCAAGGGACCCCACTTGTGGATGAATTTGCACCGGGCCTCTAGTTAGATTATTAATTGAGAATATACCACAGGACAGATAAAAGATTAGCTGCTTCATCAAGCTGGCACTAAATTTAAGGAACGTGTTAATTGTAGAGGTGATACAGACTGACCATAAAAGTAGGCTCCAAAGGAAGTCCCATTGAAATAATAAACTTGAATAAGTTTTCGCTGGGAGAAGTTTGCTGGGGAAAGAGAAGAAAGGAGTTTTCAGAGGTTGTAACCATAGTTACATTTGGTGTTTGACACTGTGAACATTTCACTGCAAAAGAAATATTTTTTATAGCAACAACAAAAAATTAAGCTAAAAATACATATTCTGACCTATATAAAATCTTTTTCCCTAAAAGTACTATTTTAAACTTTAACATTTTTCTTAATATATAATGTTTTTACATGAGTTAGAAATATTTTTAAAGTATAAAAAGCACATTGGCAAGTACTCTGTCCCCAGATACAATATAAGTACACATTTACATACACACATTTTTATATTCTCCACAAAAACAACATATTCTGCATGCTCTATATATTGATCATTTTCACTTGGAATTATTTTTGTATCTTTGCTTAAAATTTCCTCATTTGTTAAAGCCATGTGAGCACAGTATCATATATTCAGCAAGATCCCAATGATGAGCATGGGATGACGCTGAACTTTTCTTTTATGAAAAGTAATGTTGCAATGAATAGATGGTCCTATGTAAATAAATCTGTTGGGTAAAAATTTCTAAAAGGGTCAAAAATATATAATTTTTTTTTACTTTAGTAAATGGCACCAAATTGCCTTTCATAATGGTATAAATTTATAGCAACTTAATGCCATGTGAAATTTCTTACATTTTTAAGCAACTATTTCACCAACCAGGCTAGCACCAAATCCTGATATATTCCTGTGAGGAGGCAAATTTCTGAGGGTGTAGGCTCACTCGCTGTACTTGAACAAAATGGCTGACTTCATAAGATGCTACCAGTGCATTTGTAGTTATTTGTCCTCCTCATCTCATCTCATGTCATTTCCTTTGGCCTTGCTTTAGAAAACTCCCAGCAGAGAGTCGACATGTGTGGTGCTTGAGAAAAATTTATTTGATGTTGATGATAATGATGAATGGCATTTTGTATTTCTTCCAAAATATATTTTTAGTGATTTCAAAGAGGGAGAGAGAGATAGAAGCATCGATGATGAGAGAGAATCATTGATCAGCTGCCTTCTGCACTCTCCGCACAGAGGATTGAGCCCACCAGTGGCTTCTGGTTAATGGGTCGATGCTCAAACACTGAGCAGTGCTGGCTGGGCAATAAATGCATTTCAATTTACTGAAAGAGCAAATAAAGGTTCAGGAATCTCCGTCTCACTTAAAATAACACACAACTACAACAGTCTACTTTTGCTGTCCTTTTCATGGGCAGTTAATATAAATACTTTTAAATAACAGTTGTGTTTAAATACCATTCATTTGGTATTAGTTATCTATTTTTAATGCGTTTTTATTGATTTCAGAGAGGAAGGGGGAAGGAGAGATAGAAACATCAATGATGAAAGACAATTATTGATCAGCTGCCTCCTGCATGCCCCGCACTGGAGATCAAACCTGCAACCCAGAAAGTGCAAATTAAATAGAGGATGAAATATTTTATCAAATGCAAATGTCTTTTCTTCCAAAGGCACCAGAAAAAGTAAAGGCTAATAACTTCAGCTGGTATGGTTCAATGGTTAAGCATCGATCCAAGAAACAGGACCAGAGACTTCTGTTTAAGCTCTCAGGACCAGAGACTTCCCGTTTCAAGGGTCGATGCTTAACTATTGAGCAACACCAGCTGAACTTATTATGTATTTTAGCTTTCACTTTTTACTGGTGCCTTTGGAAGAAAAGACATTTGCATTTGATAAAATATTTCATCCTCTATTTAATTTGCACTTTCTGAAACCCAAAGAGCATTAATAAAACCCAAACTGCCTGTTAAAAATAAAAATGAATGGGGTCCCCCAAAAGTGATTTATCTCTGGCACATGAGGAGCTAGTACATCATGTGCAGTTTCTATGGCAGCCAGAGACACCAAGATAATATTGTGTGAGATAGGTTTTGACATATAGAGCAATTCATGAGAGCCTCTAAGTGAAATTTTATAGCAGGTACTAATAACTCACATAATCCTGAAAATATTTTCTCTAAGATCTCATGGCTCGAATCCGGGCTGCAGGGGCGTCTGGATATGCATGTAGAGCTCTCCTCTCTGGAAGCCTGCTGTCTCAGAGGCAATCAAGGTCATACAATCACATACATCCTGAACACATTTAACAGTTTGTAGAACAAACTGGTCAAAATTGAAGTAAATCTGAAATTACAGTACTTACATGTGTGGAAATAAAAGGTAGATATCTAACTTAAGCCACCAGTGGAAAAGCAAAATAAAAATAAATGCAACTAGTTTGAAAGGATGTGTGACTTAATCCTTTCTCAGTCCAGGACACATACAGTAAGATCCCTTGCAAGAGTACACTGGTCAGTAGAGGTTTATTCATGTGCCTTCTTCAAAGAGCCCAAACTGAACAAATGACATGAACTAAGTATGACTTGGGATATCTCTGACAGAAGCAGGGGAGAAGAGAGAGGTTGCAAAAGTTATACATATGACAATGTACGATGGAGAAAAGCAAAGTCAGAGATAGGAAATGTGACCCTCCGGGGAAAGAAAAAAGAAAAGATGTTAAGGAAATAGTATAAGCTGTAGAGGAGAATATTAAGGTTTAAAATTTTTAACTGCATCTTTTAAAGAGGAACTACATGTATCTTCACATTAATGAAATCCTAAATTCCATGTACTTACATTAACAATGAAGTCAAAATTAAATTGGGAAGATCCAGGAGTTTCAAAGAAAAGAATAAAAGCTTTGTAGGCTATCAGTTTTGGTTTTTTTTTAAAGTAATGATCACACCTGGTCTTTTTTCTTAAGTAGTAAAATTGAGGGAGTAACTTGGGAAATATATATTATTTTATGTAACTCTTCTGATAATGAATCTCAGATAACTTAAATTGTTAAGAGTAAAAAATGAATGACTCATACTTGCAGTTATCTTGCCCTGTGTTGGAGGGTGTATCCTTTGGGCAACCTAGATTGTCATTCGCAGTCTTGGCAAGAAGGAGACGGACCACACAAACAGGTCAAGTTGAGGAAAGGAGAATGAAGAACTGATGTCTAAGGTTCTGGAGAATTGGGATAAGAAAACTAGGGCAATTAGAGCTCTCTGGGCTGGCGGCAGCAGGGAGCCGTCTCCTAGCTCGGCCTTGGGGGTACAGGATGAGCAGACAGACTCACATGAGTCTGACGAGAGGAGCTGTGACTCTCGAGGAAATAGTAACTGACAAATGCAGCACGTGGTGATGCACAAAAAATCCTTATTTTCTTTAATCTGGCCTTTGTCTTTGAGTTTTTTGCTTTGACTCAAACTAGCTTTACCCAACATATAGCCCAATCATTAAGCTCTCAGGACAATGAGCTTCTGGTCAGCATCCAATAATCTTAGGAAAAAGGTCCTGTACTATTGACTACTGAGACAGAGTTTTCAATCAAACTAAACATAATAGCTTGGCCTCAGTTGTGTTTTAACTCTGGACCAAGCAAAGTGGAACAATTCCTTGGAATGAATCCTTGAGACATGATGAAATAACTCCATGGATGACGTCAGGACTAGATGCAATGATCAATTATCCAACCAATCAGTAGAGTCCACGACCCTAACTCCTTTAGTCAAGATGATTAGTGATTTTTTTTCTATATAACCCATCCCCTGGAAACCACTGGGGAATCAGATCTTTAATTATTAGCAAACCTGTGACTCCAGGCACAGGACCATCTCTTTAACTCATAAATCCTTTCTTGGCTGCAAACTCTTTTTAGTGTCTCATAGGGCGTTGACACAGGCAGGCAAATAGGCCCCTTCAGTCCGGTAACACCACTGGGAGGCAGACGAGGGTTGATGACCCGAAGTCACTGTGTTCCTTCCCTCTGATCTCCTACTACTTCTTTCCACTGGACAGAACCAGCAGAGCCCAAGGGCAAGGGGACCATGAGTACAAGCTCCTAAATGTCACTTTCCCAGGGCAAAGAGCAGGATAGAGAAGTGGGAGGAACTTGACAGGCACATGGAAAACTCCAAGCATACTGGGCAAACTTTTGAAGAAGCATGTTGAAAATCAAATTTATATTTGGAATCGGTTCCATCATTTATATAATCATAGAGGCCTGGTATACGAAATTTGTGCACGGGTAGGGTCCCTCGGCTTGGCCAGCAATCAGGGTGGATTCAGGGCCTTCCAACTGCCAGCCAGGGCCTTCCTTCGTTCCGCGCTGCCCCCTGGTGGTCAGCATATATCATAGCGCGTGGTCTCCCAGTCTCCAGGTCCAACTTCCAAGGGGACTCTGCATATTAGCCTTTTATACATATTTGTCAAACTCCTTAACAGCGGATTAGACATTGGAGGGCTCTGTATTAAGTCTCTATCCCCTGAAATCTCTATGCAATGCTCGAGCTTCCTGGATAACATTGCTCACCAATAAGAGAACTTACCTCTATTCTGCTTTATGATGCCATGTTAAACCTTAGTCAGTCAGGTAAATTTTGGTTATATTTTCCCACAGGAAGATGGAGAAAGAGAATGTGGATGAATATACAGAAATCTATTGCTATTGTACTTTGGGGAAAATAGTCAACTTCACATTTGTCTTAATAATAGTGACTCAGTGGAATCATCTCTCTGGTTGAGAACAATTTTAAAATTGTGCCCTAGATGGTTTGGCTCAATGGATAGAGTGTCAGCCTGTGGACTAAAGGGTCCCGGGTTTGATTTCGATCAAAGGCACTTGCCCGGGTGGGGAGCTCAATCCCCAGTAGGGGGTGTGCAGGAGGCAGCCAATCAATGATTCTCTTTCATCATTGTTGTTCCTCTCCCTCTCCCTTCCTCTCTGAAATCAATAAGAATATATATTTAAAAAATTGCAATATACAGGACTAGAAAATGGTGATGATTTCTTCAACTTGGTGTTAATTACCAAGATTAATTAATTACCAAGATTGGCATGTGGATTTATGAAATGTGATAGAAAATTTCCCAGGTAAAATTTATAGATTTGTTTCTACCTCATATTGTTTATTGGCCTTATCTTCCCATGGACTTTCTGACTTTTCCCCAGTCTTTTTACCATTAGTGCAGGGGTGGGCAAACTTTTTGACTCTAGGGCCACAAGGGGTTCTTAAACTGGACCGGAGGGCCGGAACAAAAGCATGGATGGAGTGTTTGTGTGAACTAATATAAATTCAAAATAAACATCATTACATAAAAGGGTACGGTCTTTTTTTTTAGTTTTATTCATTTCAAACGGGCAGGATCCGGCCCGCGGGCCGTAGTTTGCCCACAACTGCATTAGTGTCTTCTGAGTCTCTTTTGCTGAGTCCTCCTTCTACTGTATTCTCTCCAACTCATTTAAATGCTGGCTCCCCTTCTATCACAAATCACACACAGGACTCATCATCATCACCAGGTGAAAGCTTCTCCCATCGCAAACCACTCCAACAGGGTTCCAGGTGATGGTGGTGCAGGCAGTATGCTGCCTAATTGTATTTCACGGACCGCCACCTTTCCCCACTCTACAAGGGAAGGCTCACCTGCAACAAACCCTCGTATTTGTGTGTTCCCAGTAAGAATTCTCCCTGTCCTTGAAGCTGCCAAATGTATTCCTCGCAGCAAGAGAAAACAGCCCTTAAAGCCACCAAGCAATAGGGTTGAAATTCACATCTGACTGCATTTTCCTTTAACTTTTCCATGTTTGCATTCAGTGGCAAAAACAACTGGTCCCTTCAGAACTGGCTGCTCACTTAGGAAGGGCATATAACAATTGCAGGTACATGCTTTGAGGTGCTAACTTTGCAAGCTCAAACTTAACAGTTAACAGTCACAGAGGACTGATTTTCAAGAAGTAAGGGACAAGGGGAGGTATAGATCCTAACTTTAAAAGGTCAGAAAAAAACCAACTCCATGAAATTTGTGGTGCTGGGTCAGACTCCACAGAAAATGTGAGACTTTGGGTGAAAAGGAGAGTGAAAGTATCGTAATATCATGGCCGTATGGTTAGTAAAGGAGTTAGAAAATATTTTCAAGTCCCTAACGTTCATTTTTCCATGAGTGTCATCTTAGCACCTGCCCACCCCCTTTTATATCTTCCAGAACTCAGGATAATGCCTGACACCTAATAGGTCTTTAATAAGGATAGTCTCTGCCTTTTGCAACAACATGGCTGGATCTTGGGAATACCATGCTAAGCCAAATAAGTCAGATAGGAAAAGTTAAGAACCACATGATTTCACACATATAGAAATAAAAAACTGGAGAAAATTATTTAAATGCCTACTTTTAGATTTTCAAAACAAGCCTGCAAGTAAAATAGTTGTATTCTCACCTGCATATTACATATTGTCAGCTGAAAGAAATTCCCAATATAAATTTTTCATCCCTCATTTCAGTTTATACTAATTTAAGGTTTATGGCAATTCATCATTGTGTGTTTCAGTCATTCCCATTGAAAGGTGTCTATGTTTTTAATTTCACCTTCTTTCCTGGAATCGGAACTATGCCATAAAAAATAATTGCAACTTTGTTTAAGATTTTTTAAAATTCATTTTTCAATCGTTAAAGAAATATAATAAACATTTTATGTTAATATTATGTTAATATTTGTTTGATACAGATGGTGGTTGTACATAAGTCTGTTATTTTCAGTATTTTATATGGATTTGGAATATTTTACAATTATAAATAAAATTATTACATATAATGTATTAATAATACATCTTAAATCATTACAAAAAGAAGCATGGGTAAGTTTTGCAAAAAGAGAAAACATATTAATGAATCTTTTTACTATGACTAATAGGTTATAGAATCAATTATAAAAAGACCTATCAGCTCTGACCAGTTTGGCTCAGTGGATAGAGCCTTGGGACGTGGACTGAAGGATCCCGGGTTCAATTTCAGTCAAGGGCATGTACCTTGGTTGCTGGCTTGATCCTCAGTGGGA
>NW_006288889.1:14910-30731 GCF_000327345.1 Myotis davidii | reverse complement strand
ATATAAAATTTAAAAAACCTATCAACATAAAATATAAATAAAAGAACTATCTGTTATGTTGATTCACCTGGTCACAAAATCCTAAGCCATTTATTTGTAGAATCAGATAAAACTAAACGTGGTCCATTTTACGCATAAACAAAAGGGTTTTAACCCGTTTCTGAATACCTCCCTTCCCCCACCTTTACGATCCAACAGCGCAAATTCATGCTGCTTTAGAAAATAATATTTAACTTCACTAAAGAATACAAGCATGTTCTCTTAGATGCTAAGAAGCTTCATTCAGATGGCGGCGAAACCAGTTTGGACCCTTTCTCTAGGAAACTGACTTCCTTATTTACCCAGGCCAATGTTTTTTCTAGTCATTTGTCATTTACATAACACTGAGCACCCAGTGCTGGGAATGTGCTAAACAACAAAAAAGCCTCTATAACAATTTTTGACACGGGGAACTTCATGGAGAAGTTTGTATATTCATCAGCGGCAGATTGATTGCACGTTCTGTTTAGCGAGCCATTTCCTAGTGGAACGGTGGTGTTTTATTTGGCGAGCAATGGCCCCTGGAACAGGAGAGCAGTTGTATTCCCGGAGCCAACTATTGGAAAAAATGTCCTTGCTTATTTTATTCCTGTGTGTGTGTGTGTGTGTGTGTGTGTGTGTGTGTGCTTGCACATTCGTGTGTGTTTTATTCAAGATCTTGGGTGCAAAAGCCACCTTCTTTATTTGTTAGCAATTTTGAAACATGCCTGTGCATAGTTTATATTTATGATTCTCCTATTCTTAAGCGTTTTTTTTTCTAATTTACCAGCTATATTGTAAACTAT
Source organism: Myotis davidii (assembly GCF_000327345.1). NCBI lineage: Eukaryota > Metazoa > Chordata > Mammalia > Chiroptera > Vespertilionidae > Myotis > Myotis davidii. The sequence continues at coordinate 29,907 of NW_006288889.1, read as the reverse complement.
TTAGTTAACTGTTTTTACTGTATTAATGTGTTTTACTATTATTTTTAGCTGAAGCCCATCCTCCACCATCACACCTTTAAAAAAACTAATAAAACAAATGATGCTTTTTTTTCAAAGACAAAAGTGGAAGGTGGGAGAGAGGAAATTAAGTTATAATTAACAACACAATTACTCCAATTAAGTTTCATTTATTAAAATATTTTAAGTGATAGCCTGTCCTAAGAGACAATAATGTTTCTACATTTGGTATCATTTTAGGTCATCTCACCATTCATAATAATATAATATACAAGCTAACATTTTATTAATTGTATGCCTTTAACAGATCTGTCTTGCAAACATTCACTTCTGGCCTTTGAAATCACTTTCTGTATCTCAGACCCTGACATTCTTATCCCTTAAGCTAGTTTAATCACCTTACATGAGAGAAAAGGATTGTATAAAAAAGGAACAACTTCTGTTTTTGATATTGGATTCATTTTTCTCCTCTCATTCCTGAGAGATGCAATATTTGGAGTACTGTGTTAAAAATCTGTCATAATTTTGGTCCCTTTTTAAGTGTCTGTGAGATTAGCAAGGTTTAATTCATTTAGACAAGGGAAGGTATTTATAAAAAAAAAAAGAAGAAGAAGAAGAAGAAGAACAATAGCCTGCCAGAAATATTCTAAGAGAATTCAGTGATGCTAGGAGAATAAACCATGCCAGGTGTTCCATGGGGTTGAAAGATGATCTCCAATCTCTTTTTATTCTTGTTTACCCTAATGTTTTTAATAAATCTCAAAATAACCAAGAAGTTATTAACTCTGCTATTTAAATACAGTGCACAAGAGTGACATTCAAATATAAAAGCTACTTTAAAGAAGTCACAGGCAGAAAGTGATTTTGGTTTGCCATTAATACACATCAGAGAGCATTTAAACTCTGCCCCAACAGCTCAACTTCAATCCTGAGTTCTTTAGGAAATGAAATTATTGTTTCCCGGATAAGCCTACTCCAATGTGTCCCACCTGCCCTCAGGGAGGCAGGGTGTTCAAATGAAACCCTAATACAAACATGGTTTCTCTGACAACGCCATTTACAGCATTTTGAGGTCAGTGTAGCCAGCCAGGGAGCAGGCTTGAACCCGAAGCTGGGGCTCAGCTCTCTGCGTGCACCTGTTTTGTCACCTTCCCCACGGGGCCAAAGGCATGCAGCCTTGCTAGCCCTCATGTGTGGACAGGAGCAGGACACCAGTGGGCAAGTAGCCAGGAAGATTACTCACAGGCGTCCACAGGAGTCACCAGCGCATAAAAGGGTGTCCTTCATGTCAAAAATGCCTTCATTGCTTTGAGAGGTCATCATCGCATTCTCCTGGGCAGCTGTTTGCAGCTCTTACCTTTGCCATAGGAAAGCACAGAGGGAAAGTTCGTCACTGATACACATTCACGTCTGATACTTAAAAAGAACTATACTGTATTGTACCTCTCAGAATACTTGACATAGTTGCTAGTTACAATTTTTCTATAGAAGGTGACTAGGGAGTTTTATTTGAAAATTCATACCGATTCTTCAGAATCATTTGAGGTCTTATATTGTGAAGGAAAACCCCTATTCTGTAAAACTACTGTTTGGAATTCTCTGCTATTCTTTGGACAGCCTCTTATTCTGAAAAAGTAACTTTGCTTTCTAGCCTGCTTGAATAGTGTGGGAGATAAACTTAGCTGTCTGACCTTGTAGGCCAGAGACTAGATACGCCCAATGCCATGCCAGGTGCATTTTTTAATTGGCTAGAACTGTGTAGTTTTCAAGGCCGCCGCCAGCAAGCGCACAAAGGGCCGGCTCTTCTAGAAAAAGGGAAGTTCTGCTTGTAGCTTTGCTTAGATTTGGATTCATTTCCCCGAGCCCGCCGCGGTGAATAAAGTGTAACTCCAAACTCTCAGAGCGCTGTTTGGTTCTGGTCCGGTTTTTCTGTAACAATATTGTTTCCTCTCAAAAATATTAGAAATATTTTAATAATACTTAAAACTATGTAACAAACATATAAAGTTATGCAATCACATATGCCATTAAGAACTACATATAAAAACAACAATGAGATTCCATATATTCCTATTAGAATGACTAAAATATAAAACACTAACAACTCCACAAGCTGACAAAACGTGAAGCCATGGGAGCTACCAGTCACTGTGGGTGGAGAGGCAAAATGATAGTCACTTTGGAAGATAGTTTGTCTGTTTCCTACAAAAGTAAGCACACCGTTTCCACATGGTCCAGCAATTGGGCTAGTTGGTATTTACCTAAAGCAGATAAAAAGGTAATGACCACACAAAAACGTGCACACAAATGTTTATAGCAGCTTTACTCATAATCGAAGAAACCAAGAATGGATGAACAAGCGGGCACATACACACAAGGCAGTATTATTCAATGCTAAAAGGAAATAAGCTATGAAGCGATGAAAAGACGTGGAAGAAACTTCAATGCGTATTACTAATGACAGAAGCCAATCTAAAGAGGCTACATACAGGATGATTCTGGCCATTTTACAGAAGGGGACGCTATGGAGACAGTAACAGGATCGCTGGCTGCCAGGTCCGAGGGAGGCAGGAGTCAATGGGCAGCGAACAGAGGCTGTCTGGGCAGTGAGGCTATTCTGTACAATCACTGCATTGTGGATAGATGTCATTACACATGTCACAACTCGTAAAATTGCACAATGCATGCAAATAAAGAGTCTTAATGTAGTCTATGGATTTTAGTTAATAAAGTGTGTCAATATTGGCTCATCAATTGTAACAAATGTTAATAAGGGAAACTGAAGGTGGGAAAATAGGAGTACATGGGAACTCTCTACTTTCTGCTCAATTTTGTGGTAAAGGTAGAATTGCTCTAACATAATGAAGTCTATTCATTAAAATAATAAATATTGCAGGAAAAAATAAAACTGTTGCACACATCACATCTTTGAACCAGTAATTCAAAGGCAAGGAATGCCTATTGCTTCATGGCACTGAGTCCACACTGCTGTCACCAGACTTCCAGGACTCTGTGGAAAGGGGCCTGTGCAGAACACAACCCCTGCGGCAGCATCCTGAGCAAACACGTCAGCTGCCGGAATGGCTTCGCGTCTCCTACCGCGGGCCTCTGGAAAGGCTAATCAGCCCAACTTTTCAAGCAACTCATTATTCACCAGGAACTATGTGCACCTCCTGGCCAGAATGAATTCTGCTACATCACTAAGGATTAACATTTCAATAGCTAATACTGTAATCCAAGTGGTGAAGAAATTACTAAATAAGTCATAGCAAAAGGTATACATATGCTCATTGCTTATTTTTATAACATAAATGCAATCCTTTGAAAAAAAGTGCCTTCTACAAATAAAAGAAGATCAAGAAAATTACATAAAACAAGATAAACTGTCTTCCTCCCACCATGGTAGCTGCATGCAATACCCAGAGAGTAAGTAGAATGGGGAGCACGGATACACTGTGAGCCCTTAAGAAGCCCCTCCTTCCAGTATCATGCAAAATGCACGCCGTGAGAGTCTCAGCTGTGCTAGAAACGGGACCAACAGTTTTCCTTTTCTGACTGAAAACTTTCCAGAGCAACACACGAGAAAGCAATCCTTCTCCCGGCGTGGCAGCGGCTAAGTCACCTGCAGTCGTCTGTCTTCTACATCCACAGCATAAGTCAAACATTTCTGGCAAAAGGTAATAACTAATTCATTCTAAAAAGCTAACTAAAAGAGTGAATTTTGTAAGCCAGTGAGAGCATCATGGTTTGATGTCAGTACCCTTTTGCCATTTTGTTGATTCACTCATTTAACAGTGATGCTCTCGGATGGTGTGCCAGGCGCTGTTGTAAATCGCAGGACCTTTGGGAAGGACCGTGGAAGCGGCCTGCCTCCAGATCTCAGGTCCCAGCTCTGGAGGTTTCCTGCTACATTAGATCAGAGTGGAATTAAATAGTTAATGCATTTTTTTTCTCATCAAAAATACCTATTTTTCAAGAGATCCCCATCTCCAACCTTTTGAGAAAGTCAATTGCAGAGGGTTTTTGTTTTGTTTTGTTTTTCCTCCTGAAAGTCTAAGAATGGAAGAAAAGAACGAAGGGGAAACAAGGGAGGAAGAAAATAAAGAGCCAGTTAATATAAGGAACGATGGATGAAGAGTGATTTCATTTTTAAAATGTGTGTAACATCAGAAACGGTTCATCTATCAAGGGCCTATTCTGTGTTAGGCATTGCACGGGGCCCCAGGGATAAAAAAGTGAGCAAAATATGCCTATTCTTGGTCCGCACAGAGTTCCAGTGTGGGCTGGAAAAGGGAATTCATCGCTTAAAAGCACAAGTCGATAAGCAGAAACAGAAGGCCATCTCAGCATAGACATACACAGGGGCTGGTCAGGAAAGGCTCCTGCAGAAATGCCATGTGAACGTAGCTGTCAAGGATGAGAAAGAGAGAAGATGACAGATGAAAAGAAACAGTCACAGCACCCGCAAAAGGCACTGAGCGAGAGCATGGCAAGTGCTAGCAGCGGAAGGAAGCCAAGTGCAACAGAAGAGGATGGCCTCCAGAAGGACGCTTGTTTCTATGATACATTCAGAAAACAAAAGTAATCGATGGCTGAATCACAGAAATAAGTAAATAAGCTTTTTTTCTTCATAAGAAAGATTTTATTTCTTATTTTCCTCCTGAGGCAGAATAGTAAGAAGGTAGGAAAATTCCTGGGCAAGTGGAATGAGGGAACTGAGAAGAGATGATTAAACAAGGCCAAAAATGTTGAACAACTTACAGCCAGCCAGTGAATCGCAAAACCCTAACCAAGGACACTTGAGAGCAAATGGTTAATATCGCTCCTCTAGCCAGAGAACACATAGCTTAAATCACCGGGTCAGGAGATAGAGAACAGAGACCCAATTAATGCCATTTGTGCCAGCCATACCCAAGGACAGAGGAAGTCTCAGGAACGAATAACAAGAAACGGATTAGAGCCAGACAGACCCAAGGTAAAAGTAAAACAGTAAGCGGAGCAGAGTAATCCCAAACACCCCACACACGCACATGTTGATGCACTAGCATATTAACAACACACCTGGAAAGCTGATGAACACTCTGTGAAGCCTCCTATAAGATTAATGCAGCAGAAGAGACATAGAACCCTCAAGCAAAGAGTGTCAGTGCGGACTCGTTGGAGAGCACACCCATGCCCCATCCTGGGCATGAACTTTATATCTCTTCCTGAACTCAAGGGCCCCCTCGAGACTTGCAACCAGGGGAGCCCTGAGCAGTGGCAGGTGGACCCGGGCTCACCCCCTGGTCCTGTCTCCGAGGCCCCCTTTTCAATGACTTCCCAGTGAGCCAAGCAGCCCACCCAGGCTCATTTCCATCACTGACTTCACTTCCCAGAGAGCTAACAACAGCCCCACCTGGGCTCGCGGCTTCCCTGTAACCTTCTAGGAGCCGATGCAGCCCCCCTGGGCTCTCTCCAGTGGCTTCTTCTGTCCGAGCCTTCCTTGTTTCACTGCCACAGCTTTAAGAAATGTACTTTCAAAACCACCTGTGAAAGCTTTCCTGCTCAAAGTCCAGAACCCACACACGAGACAGACCCGCTTTGGGCCTGGCCCCGCTCCAGTAACACTGCAACCAGGAAATAGTGAACATTGTGGTGACAGTTTTCCTATTGGCATTTACCATGGCCCTACCAATTTCCTCATAAGTGTCATCATTCTAGATTGGCATAAAGAGCTGTCGATGGTTACAATGAGCCATCTTATAAAGGCACCTACTTGCTGTTTGGGTAACAGTAGCTGACTTTTGTTTTTCTTATATTTACACATTGAAATTTTAGTTCAAAACAATCATAATGTGTACATGACAATCATGTAAACACATATACTTACACATAGAAAACGTGGAATAACAGCTTGAGGAAGTGGTTGATCCTTTGTGAGGTTTTTGCTAGCTTAAGGAAATGGAATTCATCCCCAAGGTGCACTTCAAGGAGCCAAGCCAGAGAGCAGAAAGGAAATGCAGGACAGGGCCAGGCCTCACTGAGCCTGAGCCCTGAGCCAGTCCACAGGACTGCTGCTTCATTCATAGCTTTCTTTGGTGGCCCTTGGCTAGCTTTTCACTGGCAAGTCTACTCCTGGTAAAAAAAAAAAATCATAAAAATATTGGTATGGAAATATACAATATCTTTAGTGTATATTACCATGTTATGTTGAATTATTGTCATAATGATTGAGGAGCAGTGCACTGTTTTAGAAACAAATTTGAAATGAGTCCAAACAGGTCATACCATTTCCTTTGGGTTTTATTAGGGATAAAACTATATAAGCTCCTCACCCAGGTCCCTCTGAAGAGCGATATAAAGTATAGCTTCATCATAGCCTGTGGTTTTCCTTGGAATGAAGGTGCTTCTTTTGTCACATGCCACAAACACTCAAGGAAAGAGATTATGAGCACAGCCATATCATGATGTCATACAAGGTAGGCTCAACCTTGCTACCTGGCTCCATTTTCAAAACATTCTGAAACTTCTTTACTAACAGTGAAGAAAGGCTTAGCTGACATCTGATGGCTTTCCCTAAATTATGTGTATAAATGTGTATAAAACTTGACTATCCTATCTAATAAAGAGGGAATATGCTAATTGAATGCCCCACCCTCAAAGATGGCATACCCACAGCAATAAGGGGGGAATACGATAACTGACCCTCACACCACCATAAAGATGGTGGCTCCCACAGCCAATAAGGAGGGACTATGCTAATTGACTGCCATGCCTTCAAAGGTGGCAGCGCCCACAGCCACAAGATGGTGGCACCCAGTCCCCTTGGCCCTGCCATTGTGCCTGCCTCCAGAGACCCCCAGTCCCCTCAGCCCCCCAGCCATCCAGGGCTGGCCCAAGGCATAGGTAACCAGGGCCAGCCAAGGCTTGCGCTGCCAGCAGTGGCAGCAGCAGAGGTGTGATGGGGGCATTGCCTTCCTCTGATCTCCAGGTCATCTGCTCCTGAGGGTTCCCAGACTGTGAGAGGGGGCAGGCCAGGCTGAGGGACCCCTCCTCACCTCCAGTGCATAAATTTTCATGCACCAGGCCTCTAGTTCTATATAGTAAAGAGCCAATATGCAAATGGTCATCACACCCTCAAGCCCTTGTGCCCTCATGCCAGGGCCAGGGGACCTGAAGTCGTGCTGGCGAATCTGAGGCCTCACCCCTGTCCTGGCACCAGGCCGGGGGACCTGATCCTGTGACCCCTGTATGGCAAGGCTTGACGGGGCACCTGAGGCTGTGGCCCCTGCCTGGTGGGGCTTAACAGGGGACCTGAGGCTATGCCCCCGCCCAGCAGGGCTTGACAGAGGACCTGAGGCTTCATCCCCGACCCTGCAGGGCTTGATGGGGGTGGGGCCGGCCGAGTCTGCGTCTCACATGATTTTGAGGCACGTGGATGGGTGGGGACTTGACTCTGGGTCCCATGGCATGCCCCAGACTCTGACAGAAGGGAGATTTTCATATACATTTTACTAATTTTATTTCATCTCTGACATTTCTATTATAGAGAAAAGGAAAACAGCAATATTAAAATATTTCCTCTAATTAATTCCCTTTTAATGTGCACAAATTTCGTGCACTGGGCCACTAGTAAACATATAAAAGCACATTGAAGTAGTAAATTGCCAATCAAACATCATATCCCTGTAAAATTTTTGTTTTGTTTTGTCTTGCTTTGTTATAAACAGAGATTTCTTGATCTTTGAGGAGAACTCCCAGATTTAATAACTATTTCTTCTTAGGGAGAAATACATCCATAATTGTATCCACTTTTACTAATATTGGACATTAGGGTGGCTTTTCTTTTCTTAGGGGAGAAGAAACAGCTGAGTTTAAAATGGCTGTGCAGACTTGGAGAGAGGGAAGGGTAGAAGAGCCAGGTGTTATAAAACATTTAAGTAAATGAATTCAACTGAATTTTCTTTTTAAAAAGTAAATTTTCTTTAGAAAACATAGTGCAAATACCCTAGACTTACTGAAAAAAAGGACTTAAAATAAATTACGTCCCACCAATTCAATACCTAGACATTTATCCAAATACATAAAAAAATTGTTCACAAAAATTTGTATAAAAATTCATAATTCATAGCCAAAATTTACAAAAATTGTCCATAAATAGGGGAGTAGATTAAAAAATGATAGCTTATTTATACAATGAAAGACTACCAGCATGTGTAATAACATCAGCAATATGGATGAATATTGTAAAAGTGAAGACATCTATGGTAGGTCCTCAGGAGGAATCCCCTCACTCCATGTAACTCTGCATACTTCACCCCCCTTGAGTGTGGGTGGGAACTGTAAATAGGAAAGATGTCACTCTTATGATTAAACTAGAGACCCGGTGCAGGGCATTCATTCACTGGGGGGTGGGGTGGGGTTGTTAGCCTGGCCTGCGACCTTTAGCAGTCTGGGAGCCCTTGGGGGATGTCTGACTGATGGTTTAGGCCTGCTCTCCACGGGGAGTGGGCCTAAGTCACAGTCAGACGTCCTTAGCACTGCCTTAGCAGAGCCTCTCCTGCCACCGCCACCACCACTGCGCTCGCCAGCTATCAGCCCAGCTTGTGGCTAAGCAGTGCTCCCCCTGTGAGAGTGCACTGACCACCAGGGGGCAGCTCCTGCATTGAGCGTCTTCCCCCTGGCCATCAGTGTGTGTCATAGCCACCAGTCCTTCTGAGGTTCGGTCAATTTGCATATTACCTTTTTATTATATAGGATTACATAATATGGCAACAGTTAAGTTCCTAAAGCATTAGATTTTGAGTTAATTAAATGAGACATTGTACTGGGTAGGTCTGACTTATCAAATGAAAGGTCTTCCTGAAGAAAGGCAATGTGGGCTTTCTGGCATCACACAGCCACGTTGTAGATTGCCCAGGGAGACCTCAGTCTTAAAACCAGAAGGAGCTGAATTCTGTGAGCATCTGAGTAAGTGGAAGGAGACCTGGGGCTCCAGAGGGGAAGGCAGCCCTGAGGACCCGCCTTCAGCCTGTGAGACCCCGAGCAGAGGGCCTAGACAAGCCATGCCTGAGTTTCTGACATGTGGAAACTGTGAGATAATGAATATTGTTTGAAGCCACTGAATGTGTGGTAACTTGTTATACAGCAATAGAAATCAATACAAAGCCAGACATAAGGGATTACTACTGAAAGGTACCATTTATATAACATTCTGGAAAAAGCAAAAAAGATATTTAGTGAAAGATGCAGAACAGTGGTTACCACTGCTGGTGGAGGTGACTGAGTGGCAGAAGGCCTGAGGGGACTCTTGGGGGTGACGGACATGCTGGGCTCATACACTTAAGACCGGTTCATTTCACAGGTCTGACTTATTAAATGAAAAGGTCTTCCTGAAGGAAGGCAATGAAGTATAGCTCAGAAATTGAAAGTAAATTGAGCTTGTATTTATATATACCTTATATCTGCAAAGCCACTGTTCTCTGTCATATTTTTTTAAATTTTGTTTTGGTTTTAGGTGTACATAATAGTGGTTAGACAATCATATACTTTATGTATTGTTCCCCTCAATGTTTCCAGTAACCAAACTGGCACATACATAGTTATCTCAATATTATTGACTATACTCCTTGAGCTTTATTTACTCCCCCATGAGTAATCTGTACTTAGCAATTAGTGCTTCTTAGTTCCTTCACCTTTTTCACCCAATCCCCCAACATGCCCACTCCCCTGACAACTACCAGCTCTCTCTGTACTTAAGGGTGTGTCTCAGTTTTATTTGTTTATTTTGTTTTTTAGATTCAACATATACATGAATTCCGATGGTATTGGTCTTTCTATGCTAAATTTCACTGAGCATAATACTCCCTAGGTCCATCCATGCCACTGCAGATGATAAGCTTTCAATCCCCAGCCCCCACTCACCCAAACTATTTCTAGGCATTAGGTTTACCACATCATTTCTCCCATCAAGTTTATTTTTAAGCTAATGAAATTTGGTTATGAGCTGTATTTTGAGATACCTTTAAATTTACTTTTAAAGGCTAAAGGTTTATGGTCGTGTGACCCCAAAACATGTTATATATCTTTACACAGGGGTCAGTCAGTAAACTATTGTCCTGAATCCAAATGTGGACTTTCATGGTTTCATAAGTAAAGTCCTTCTGCAGCACAGCAGGTGTATTCATTCACGCATTGTCTCTGACTGCTTTAACACTGCAGTGGCCACAGGAGGGGTCTGTGACAGAGACCTCACAGCCACACAGCACACAAAGGCTCTAATATTTATTGAAATTAATATTTGTACTTTATAGGAAAATATTTGCTAACCTTACTTTACACCATTAACTTTTTCTCCATGTATGAGCCTTTGATTAAAATAAAAATATTTAATTCCAAACTCTTGCTAGTTATGCTATATTAGGCAAATTATGCAATTTCTCTAGAATCTTCGGTCAATGCATTTGAGAGGTAGATAGATAGATAGATAGATAATAGATAGATAGATAGATAGATAGATAGACAAACAATAGATATATGATAGATAACTAAGTGAAACAACAAAGTTTTCAAACCATGTTCCCTGTTGGGTGGATTATTTGTTTCGTCAGGTAACAATATCATATGCACATGATAAATAAGTATCATGTGGATAGTATTATGAAAACAAACTTTCAGGTAAAAATACTACTGCAAATATGGTTTAAAATAAACATCTGAAACTTATAGATCCCCTCCTTAAATGCTTAAAATTATTGGATCTTCTCTTTCAAATATTTCATCCTGAAGATATCAGCTAACTACATACTGATATTTAATGTCTTTCCTTTTAAACTATTAAATATACCCAAAATAGTAGAGAGAAAAAGCAAATAATCATTCTAATATTTGTGTTGCAGTAACTCATTTTTAAAAGCCAACCCTCTACTAAAGTTAGGAGGACTTTTTCTCTTTCCTCTGTCAAGAAGCTTTATTTATTTTTTGAAATTCGATGTTGTATTATGACCGAATTTACATTTTGGAGTTTGTTCTCTGGAAAGTCAAATTAAATTCCTCACCTCAGAATTGTTAGCTATGAGATCCATTATTTTGATGAGAAAGTAAGTCTCAGGCAGGGCAGCATAATACTCAAGAAGAGATCTTGAAAGTAAATGCTTTGGAAAAGAATCAATGCAGTTGTAATTCCAGAGAACATTGTGGTCAAAGTAGGAGTTCTTAGAAAACAATGGGGTTCTTTAAATCCCACCTTATCAACTGAATGACAGTTTACTCAGGGAACTATTGTGTTCCAAATTCCACCTCAAGACAAGCCCTGCTTCCCACAGGCCACTGAAAAGCCTTTTATTTTTCATCCTCTTCTGAAGGCTCCTTTAAAACTTTCCCAACCAACTAGGATTTTCTACCATGAAAAACAGAAGTAATTTTTTAAGAAAAGAAAATGTTACCCCTCTCAATTAAGTTTCATGATAATAAAAGTTCTGGCAGATTTCAGAGACTACACAATTTGAACATTAAAAAAATATATCATACTTAATTGTTTTACTTTCTCTCTTTTTACCATCTTTATTGTCTACTTATTCTACAGAATAACTAGATAATAATATGTTATAAAACTAAACTTAGCTGGCTAATAAAATGAAATGCCTCACCATGAAATCTGTGTAAGAATTTTTGTTTGAAGGCTACCCATTTAATCTAAATTTTGTAGTTATATTTGTTCTTTAAATAATTATATTTTTGAAAGGCGCTCTCAGAAATTATCTCCCAAATGAAAGCACTATTTTATAAAGAATATTATGAAATATATAAATGTAAACACCCATACACATGTAGTTTGTAAGGCTGTGTAGTATTATTAATTTCATTTAAAATGTACGCATATCTAAAAGGATTGTTTCTGAGATCTAGGTGGTACATTAAAATGAGCATTAAGAACTTAATGCTCATTTTAATATGGTTTAAAATAAACATCTGAAACTTATAGAACCCCTCTTTAAATGCTCAAAATTATTGGATCTTCTGATTCAAATATTTCATCTTGAAGATATCAACTAACTACGTACTGTTATTTGATGTCTTTCCTTTTAAACTATTAAATATACCCAAAATAGTAGAGAAAAAGCAAATAATCATTCTAATATTTGTGTTGTAGTAACTCATTTTTAAAATCCAACCCTCTACTAAAGTTAAGAGGACTTTTTCTCTTTCCCCTGTCAAGAAGCTTTATTTTTTGAAATTCGATGTTGTATTATGACCGAATTTACGTTTTGGAGTTTGTTCTCTGGAAAGTCAAATTAAATTCCTCACCTCAGAATTGTTTTGCAAGTCACCCTGAATTACTCCCTTTCCCCAAAGTCACCTCAATGAGGAAATGTGAATCATACACATTTTGACGAGGTCGTGATTTACTCATGTAGACTGGAGAAGGTGACCCCTCCTAGACACAAATTGTAAAAATGCAAAAATTAGGATCAATTTGCCATCTTCTTTGGCATCCTCCTCTTCTACAATAGCATCTTTGCTTCTCCTGATTCCTCCCATGCAGTACGGCTCTTTCCAAAAGTGCAGTAGAAAACAACTTCCTTTTGATGTGCAGAATCTTTTTAGTTTGATGGAGTCTCATTCATATTTTTGCTTTTACTTCCATTGCCTTTGGGGTCAGGTTCACAAAAACCCCTCTGAGAAAAACATCCATAAATGTAGTGCCTCTGTTTTGTTCTCTGTATTTTATTGTTTCATGAAAACAACCTAAGTGTCCTTCAAAGGATGATTGATAAAGAAGTGGTACATACACACAATGCAATACCACTCGGCCATTAAGAAGGTGAAACACTGCCATTAGACAACATGAATGGACATAGGGAGTAACATGTTAAGTGAAATAAGTCAGATGCAAAGGGACAAGAACTGCATGATTTTACTCATCGGTGGGATAGAAAACAAAACGCAAAAAATAAACATACACACTCCTAGATACAGAATGGTGATTTCCCCAGGAAAGAAGGATGAGGGGAGAACAGAGAGGGTAAAGGGTGTCAAATATATGGTGATGGCAGGAGACTAGACTTTGGGTGGTGAGCACACAATGGAATTTATAGATGTCATATTATCAAGTTGTACACATGAAATTTACATAATGTTATTAACCAAGGTTGCCACAATACATTTAATTTTAAAAAGTAAAAAGAAAATAATTGTCATAGAGAAAATTGTTTAAAACAATGATAAAAAATTAAGCTCATTAATACAAAATTGAGAAAAAAGGAAAAAAAAACAATGAAATAAATAGGATTTTATAAAATATATAATTTACTGAAACTAAGAAAGGTCTAGGTTAGAAAATCTAGCAAAGAAAGCCAGACTTTTCTGAATATATCATAACATTAAATTTGTCAGTGAACAATGCCAAATAATTATAAAACACAGGATTTAAACTATAAATCCACAGATGTATACATAGGAAGATGTGCTACAAATAAATAAATAAGAGCTGCAAATATACCTTAAAATATTCAGTAGTATATTTGTTAATAGTAATATTTATGTTATTTCTAGTACCACTTTATATGTATATATCCAGATAAAGCAAAAAATAAAACCCAAATATATTAATGCTGTTAGGAATAGATATTTCGGTTTAAGATGAAAATGTGTAAAATCAAACAACTTAAGTAAAAATCTGCATGTTAGACATATCTATATAAATTTGTGTTTCACTTTAGACATCTATTTACTGGCTTTGTCTTCTAAGAATGTCCATAATCAATGACAACCCATTAACAATGAGCACCCCTAGCTCCCCGATTATGTTCTCCAAATGCTGTTCTCAACTAAAATGTATTAGAACATCTTAGGGCAGTGGTCGGCAAACTCATTAGTCAACAGAGCCCAATATCAACAGTACAACGATTGAAATTTCCTTTGAGAGCCAAATTTTTTAAACTTAAACTATATAGGTAGGTACATTGTTATTAACTTAATTAAGGTACTCTTAAGGCTTAGGAACAGCCACCCTCGCGGGGCCAAAGAGTCGCATGTGGCTCACGAGCCGCAGTTTGCCGACCACGGTCTTAGAGCATTGGATAACTTAAGACGTAAATCAGGAAATATACATGATGGGCTTAGAGATGTCTTGTGGCAGAAAACAAGAAACCAATAAAAGACATGAGTTGAGCATGAAGGACAAAGAAGGCAACTTAAGCGTCTCTCACAAGCTGAGAGCCAAGGTTGGTACACCTTCAGCATCAAAAAGAATAATTTATTTGAAAATATTGAATAAGTAAACATCTATAAATTCACAATGACATGGGGTAGAGAATAGAGAAGAGATATAAAATATCCCAGGCACTAACACTGAACCAACAAATGAAAATTGTCAATAAAAACAGCAACAACATTGATTCTGACTCTCCCATGTACCCTATAATTCACAATAAATAAATAAGGCTCTTTGATAGGATAAATTCTTCTTTCAGAAGAAATGTGGCCAATAAAGAATGACAAATTTAGAAAATCAACATTTTTCAACATCTAATGAATTAATTCAGTTATAAAGTGATCCTCAGTGGAATTAACGATTGATGAGAAATTTGGCAATGAAAAGATTTCAGCACCTGAAAATTATCAATCTCAGCATCTCTGAAAATGGGATGACCAATCTGTGTGAAACACGCAGCAACTGCTTCTTATGGATTTTGGAAGAAAAAAAATTGAACCTGAACCCAAGTCTGATCAAGCCTCTAGCAGTGGTTCTTAACCTGTGGGTCGCGACTCCTGAAAATACATCCTGCATATCAGATATTTACATTACGATTCATAAGAGTAGCAAAATTACAGTTATGAAGTAGCAATGAAAATAATTTTATGGTGGGGATCACCACAACATGAGGAACTGTATTAAAGGGTCGCAGCATTAGGAAGGCTGAGAACTACCGGTAAGACCATCCCATTCCAAGTCTCTGCCCCTTTTACTAGTGTTCATGTGGCTTTTTCTTACATTCC
>NW_006288889.1:13198-14696 GCF_000327345.1 Myotis davidii | reverse complement strand
CTAATAAGTGCGATATGCAAATCAACCCAACCAAGATGGCGGCCAGCAGCCACACAGCTGAAGTGAGCAGGAGGCTTGCTTTCTCCAGTGATGGAGGAAGCCAAGGTTCCCCACCTGCCACGGCCCAGCTCTGACCTCAAAAAGCAACAAAGTTTTAATTATAGAAGCCAAACAAATCCCAGATACCTGGTTTCAGCCAGCTATGACCTCAGAGCTGGGAGCGCCAGTGAAGGCAACAAAGTTTCAATTATAGAAGGTAAATAAATCCCAAAATAACAAAAAATAAAAAAAGGAGAGGATGGAAACTTCAGTCACAGGCCAGCCTGAAAACATCCCTCAACCCCTCACCCAGACTGGACAGGCACCCCAGTGGGGACCCCCACAATGAAGGGAGTGTGACCAGCTGCAAACAGCCATCAGCCCCTCATCCAGGCTGGCCAGGCACCCAAGCGGAACCCCCATCCTGATCCAGTACACCCTTCAGAGCAACCCAGCCGGCCCCTACCCGTGCACCAGGCCTCTATCCTATATAGTAAAAGGGTAATATGAAAACTGACCCTAACACCAGAAAGACTGGGAATGACCGGTCACTATGACACACACTGGCCACCAGGGGGCAGATGGTTGATGCAAGAGTTGCCCCCTGGTGGTCAATGTGCTCCCAAAGTGGTAGCATGGCTCAACCAGAAGCCAGGCTCATGGCTGGCAGGGACAGCTGTGGTGGCGAGAGCCTCTCCCGCCTTTGTGGCAGTCAGACATCCCCTAAGGGCACGGGCCTGGCTGAGGGACCCTCTTCCCCGCACCCCCTAGTACACAAATTTTGTGCACCAGGCCTCTAGTATAAATATAACAAAACATGTGGAGAACTTGGATACTTAAAACAATGCTGTGGAAATGAAAGATATAAACAAATGAAGGGACATACCACGGCCACACACTTAAAGACTCAACATAATAAAGATACTATTCTCCCCAAATTGTTAAACAGGTGTAGTGCCATTTCTGTTAAAAACACCAGCAAGATTTTTTTGTAGCTATAGATGAGATTATGCTAAAATTTATATAAAAATGCAAAGGAACTAATTTGAAAAAGAATAAAGTGGGAGAAGTTAGTCCACTCTAGTTCAAGACTTATCACCAACTATATTAATCAAGATTGTGTGTTATTGCAGAGAGATAGACAGGCAGATCAATGGAACAGAGCAGAAAACCCATACATACTAGTAGGCCCACACAACTATGCCCAACTGATATTTGACAAAGGTGCAAAAGCAATTCAAAAAAAAAAAAAAGAAAGAAAGAAAGAAAAGAATAAAAGCTACTCTGGAAAAGTTTGGCATTTTCTAAACAAAACAAAACAAAAACAAACTAGATATGAGATTATCATGCAACCTAGGAATTGCATTTTTGGGATTTGTCCCAGAGAAATGAAGATTTATGTCCACATAAAACCCACGCAGATATTTATAGCAGCTTTATTTGTAATAGCCCAAAACTA
>NW_006288889.1:0-12783 GCF_000327345.1 Myotis davidii | reverse complement strand
GCCGCAACCCCCCAATCAGCCCTACCCTGAGCGTGACTGAGGGTGGCATTGCAATCTCCCGATCCGCCCTGCTCTGTGCATGACAGGGGCGGCACACCAACTCCCCAGTCGGCCCTGCTCTGAGCCCGACCAGGGACTGCACCTAGGGATTGGGCCTGCCCTCTGCCACCTGGGAGCAGGCCTAAGCCAGCAGGGTGTTATCTCCCGAGGGGTCCCAGACTGCTAGAGGGCACAGGCCGGGCCGAGGGACCCCCCTCCCCGCCGAGTGCACAAATTTTTGTGCACCGGGCCTCTAGTATATATATAAAAATCATCAGAGAAAGACAGCCTGGTATCTCAGAAAAGGTATTCAGTTTGATATCAGACAGACCTGAGGTCATATCTAGCTCTTCCATTTGATCCCTGGCTTAGAGAAAGTTATTTACTTCCATGAAGCAATGTCTACTAATGTTCCTTGAGTCATGTATAAAATAGGCATTAGATTTTCTAAGATGATAGATAGAATATGGAAGAAAAGAGGCTCCTCTTGACAATGTTTTACTAATGAGGACTAGTCAGAAAGTTTCTGCCTGCTCCCAACACATCTAAATTACCTTTAAATCACCAAGGAGTTGCTAGTATTCCTGAATCTGTGGAGGCTTTATAAAATATACTACTACTATGCAATGCTACTCTAATTATCATTAGCAAGAAAGTCCCCTACTGAAAACTTTTTGGAAATAGTGCTTTTATTAAGGCAGCTTTCATGATTATCATGATATAGTAACACAATTATAGTGTGTAATTACTTCACAGTATCATCATAGGTCCCAGTAAACTGTAGGTCATTCAGGCATGTATACCTACTGATAAGAAAATACTGGAGAAGGTCTAGAAAGGATTAAAATTAAGGAAATGTAAATATTATAAGAAAGTTTTAGAGAAATTTTAGCAAGGTTGAGAAATATGTTAATACTATACAAAATTATATGAGGTGGGTAAAGAGGGTTGTGGTGGAGATATCTGTAATTGTGTCAACAATATAAATAAAGTTAAAAAAAAAAGTATCAGCAACAATCTGGCCCTCTCCACAAAGAAAAAGAAAGATGGTTACCATCTACATAATAAAAGTCCAGGAGCTTTCATGACCTAAATGACCAGACGGACAACCGGTCACCAGGAAGTGCATGGAGCATCTCTTGGTCCCTCTCTCGAAGCCCACAGGCTCCTATCACAGCAAGACTGGTGGCCAGTGGGCAGGCGGGGCAGCAGGGAAGAGTGTGGGGCAAGGCGGGCACTGCAGCTGCAGATCAAGCCCAGAGATAGGCCTGGAGATAGGCCCCGAGATGCTCCCTGGCATAGAAACAGACCAATCAGAACCAAATCTGGGTGAACTGTGAGGAACCGATGGCTGCCTAGGAGGCGGAGCTTTTGACACTGACTGGCATAAAAAAATGACCAATCAGAACCTAATCTGGGTGAACTATGAAGGCAGAACCTAAGGTGGGGGCTGAGGAGGGGTTTTGAGGGCAGCAGCTGTTTAGTGTAAGGTGTAAGAAAGTGGTTTAATTTTTTAATAACCGGTTTGGCAGTATAGTGCATATGGCTGGCTATCTGTCCAGATATAGGAATTATGTATTTTTGTCTGCCAAGAGTATCTCCTCCTGTTGAAAAAGGCTTTTCCCTTCCCATTTAAGCAATCCTATCCTATATCATGTATCTATACTAATAAAAGGGTAATATGCTAATTAGACTGAGTTGACTGGCCATCTTCTGGATGTCCGACTTCCTTCCAGACAAAGCCATGGTGATGAAGGGCAAGGCACAGGCAGTTAGGGACAATAAGGCTGGCAGGGGAGGGAAGTTGGAGGCAAACTGTCTGGCAGGGGAGGGCAGTTGGGGGTGATCAGGCTGGCAGGGTAGCAGTTAGGTGTGATCAGGCAGGCAGAGGTGGTTAGGGGCAATCAGGCAGGCAGGCAGAGGGATTAGGGGTGATCAGGCAGGTAGTCAGGTGATCGGTTAGGAACCAGCACTCCCAAATTGCGAGAGAGATGTCCAACTGCCAGTCAGACATCTTCAAGGAATCCCTGATTGGAGAGGGTGCAGGTTGGGCTGAGGGAACACCGCCCCCCCCCCATGCACAAATTTCATGCACTGGGCCTCTAGCTTAGAAATAAAAAATTTTATATGATAATTTCAAGCAGTATGGGCTCTGCTGAAGGACACAGGATAAGAAGATATACAAATAGTAAAAAAAATGATTAGTGTTTCTAAAATGTAAAACTATTCTACAAGAGAAAATTTGAAATTCCTTCAAATAAAAGGAAAGAGCAAAAAACCCAGAAGTCTCCCATACAGTGAGTTCCCTTTTCATTTTGTTGTTGTTTTGTTTTTTGTGTGTGTTTTTGTTTTTTTGCTGTGCAGAAGCTTTTTTGTTTTTTACATTTCCATTTGTTTACTTTTTTTCTTTATTTCCCTTTCCCTAGGAGATGTATCGGTAAAAATATTGCTATGAGAGATGTCTGAGACTTTACTGCCTACATTTTCTTCTAGAATTTTTATGGTCTCCAAATTAACATTTAAGTCTTTTATCCATTTTGTGTTTGTTCTTGTACATGGTGTAAGTTGGTGGTCTAGTTTCTTTCTTTCCTTATTTCTTTCTTTTTTTTTTTTTTGCATTATCTGTCCAATTTCCCCACCATTTACTGAAGAGACTGCCTTTGTATGTTTTGCCTCCTTTGTCAAGTATTAATTGACCATGGACATGTGGGTTGATTTCTGCACTCTCTGTTCTGTTCTATTGATCTATAAGCCTGTTATTATGCCAGTAGTAGGCTGTTTGGATTATAATAATCTTGTAGTATAATTTGATATTGTGGAACCTCCAACTTGATCTTTTTTTCGCAAGATTGCTGAGGCTATTCTGGGTCTTTTTAGTTTCCATAAATTTTTGGAATAGTTGTTCTATATCTGTGAAATATGCTACTCGTATTTTAATACTAAAAGTGTTGACTCTATAAATTGCTTTGAGTAGTATGGACATTTTAGTGATGTTAATTCTTCCAATCCATGAACATGGTATATGCTTCCACTTATTTGCCTCTTCTTCAATTTCGTTTTTTTATTATTATATTTTATTCATTTTTTACAGAGAGGAAGGGAGAGAGATAGAGAGATAGAAACATCGATGAGAGAGAAACATCGATCAGCTGCCTCCTGCACATCTCATACTGGGGATGTGCCCGCAACCCAGGTACATGCCCTTGACCGGAATCGAACCTGGGACCTTTCAGTCCGCAAGCCGACGCTCTATCCACTGAGCCAAACCAGTTTCAGCTTCAATTTCTTTCTTCAGTGTCCTATAGTTTTCCAAGTACTTGGATAAGAAGTTAATTTCCAAAATAAATAAAGAATGTACACAGCTGAACACCAGGAAGACAAACAATCCAATTTAAAAATGGATAGAAGACTTGAATAGACACTTCTCCAAAGAAGACATACAAGTGGCCAATAGACATATGCAAAAATGTGCAATGTCACTGATCACCAGAGAAATGAAAATTAAAAACACAATATGATATCACCTCGTACCTGTCAGAATGGCTACCATCAAGAAATCAACAAACAGCAAGTGCTGGCGAGGATGTAGAAAAAAGGGAACCCTAATCCCCTGTTGGTGGGAATGCAAATTGGTGCAGCCACCATGGAAAGCAATATGGAGTTTCCTCCAAAAATTAAAAATGAAATTACTTTTAACCCAGGGATACCACTTTTGGAAATATATCCTCAAAATCCCAAAACACCAATCAGAAAGAATAAACACACCTCTGTGTTCATAGCAGCGTTATTTATAATAGGTAAGACCTGGAAACAGCCCAAGTGCCCATAAGTAGATGAATGGATAAAAAAGCTGTGGTACACAATGGAATACTATGCAGCATTAAAAAAGAAGGAGTTCTTACCCTTTGAGATAGTGTGGAGGGACCTGAAGAGTATTATGCTAAGTGAAATAAGCCAGCCAGAGACAGACAAACACCATATGCTCTCACTTATATGTGGACTCTAATGAACAAACTAAACTAGCCAACAAAATAGAACCGAGGCATCGATGCATGAACAGACTACAGCTGCAGAGGGGAGACTAGAGGAAGGAAGGTGAAGGGACGAGGCAAAGATAGTGTATGCATTACCCATAGTCACAGACAACAGCATGGTGATGGCCTTGGGAATGGGGAGGGGAGGTTGGATGGAGGTGGGCAAAGCTGAGGACGAAAATTGGGATATATGTAATAGTGTCAAAAATAAAAATCCCAGAAGTCTCCTTAGTAAAAATTGTTCTTTAGGAAATTAGAAATTGCTGCATAAAATACATATACTCATTAAGCTCTATTTTGGGGGGCAGAGCTGGATGTTTTCAAATGTCCAAAAGTAAGGCACAGTCCAGTTTCTTAAGGAGCAGCAATTTATTAAACAAGACTGGTGTTTAAAATATAATGTGGTAAGGATTTGGTACAAAGAGTTTTATGGAAAGGAGAACAAAGAAAAAGTTCTCTGATTACTCAGATGTGTTTCCAACAGAAAGCACATCTGGGGTGACAGAGAGTGATTCATCACACAAAGAAAGGATTTTGTACTGAGGAGCCAGCACCCAAAAACGCACAGGGCTTGCGTTCAAAGGAAGGTGAACAGTGTTTTGCACCACAGTAATGGGTGAGCACGATGAACATGGAGACACTCTCCCATCTGAAAGCTGCCCGGCTCTGGGCTCTCGGTGTCGGCTCTCCAGGCACAGCCCCGGAGACGTGGATGTGCTCTCTGTTTCTATATTTTTCTGGAATTTCATATAAATGGAATCATAATTTTCAGTCGGCTCTATTAGGTTTGATTTTCAAAATTTACCACAAACTATTTTTAGGATTGCTTGTGTTATTTCATACATAACTTACTTTGTTCCTATTTATTGCTGAGTAGTAACCCAGATTATAGATATAATGCAAGTTATTTATCTCTGTATCTGTTGCCAGTCATTTGGGTTTTGGTCTATTTCAAATAATGCTTACTTTGAACATTCACATATACATTTGGGGGCATATTTATTTTCAGTGTTGCTGGGTAAATACTATGAATGAATTATGTGAACGTAGTATCACTGTTTCCAGAGTAGCTGTACCATTTTGCGTTGTCCTCAAACCAGGCCTGAGAGGTCCAGCTGATCTCGATCCTTACCCAGACGTGGTATCTGCAGGCTTCAGCTCTCCTAATGGGTGTCCACTGATATTTCACTGTGGTTTTAATTTGCATCTTTCTGATATTGGTGATGCTGAGAATTTTTTGATGTGCTTATAGACCATTTGTATATTTTCTCTTGAGAACTATCTGTTCAAATTTGTTGCCCGTTTTGTTATATTTTTAATGTTTTCTGAATTAATTTCATCATTTAATTAAGTGGCACTTTTCCTTGGAAGGCTCCCCGTTCTCTTCATGGTTCACAGTTTGGCAGCTTCACTTTTCTGGGTCTCCAAGGAATGAGACTGAGTTTTCCATGTGTGCCCTCTGCTGCAGCCTCTTTAGTCTCATGCTAGAAGCTGGGGAGATAGGAACTGACTTGTATAATTCCCCATCTCTCCTCTTCCAAATGTGAATTTCCCACCAATGTCTGTCACTCCCCAGACCTTTATATGTTGCTTTCTTTTGTATTATGCCCAGGTTTTCTGCAGGAGAGGGCCATTCAGAAGGGTTTTAGGCCATCATAGTTGGAAATCTAAAATGTTTTCATTATCATTCAGTCTAAAATATTTTCTCATTTCTTTGTTTAATTTCCTGACATATTTCATTTCATTTGAGGTACTCCCAGATATTTTATTGTAACTAATTTCTCATTTAGATCCACTATAGTCAAAGAATACTCTGATTTCAACCCTTTTAAATTTATTGTTTATTTTATGACTATGATGGTGAGTGAATGCATATGCATGTAAAAATATTGTATTCTGAAGTTGTCAGAGAGGGTATTCCAGATGCCAATGAGGTCGAAGTGGTTGAATATGTCACTCAGATGATCTATAACTGTACTGACATTTTGTCACTCATTTTTTAATTACTAGGGGCCCAGTGAACCATTCGTGCACCTTGAAAGGAACTGTGGGCGGCATGGCTGCATTGGGCACAGGGGCGGGTCGCAGCCCATCCTGTGCTCCTGCCCAGCCTTTCCTGACGCAGCCCCTGGTCCCTGTCTGCCAGCACCACTGTTCCCACTGCCATCGCTCATACCCCTGATGGTGCTGAGCGATTGGTACTGGCACCGGTGCCAGCAGTGGGTGCAAGCAATGGCTCCAGTTCCGGCTGCGGGTGCAAGCCGGGCCGGCTCCAGCAGCAGGTGCAAGTGCCAGGCAGGACTGAGGCACATGGGAGCAAAGAATTTTCAGTAACCACCAGAGCCTTGCCCCGATGATAGAGACCAGCACCCCGCCTTCGTCTGGAGCCCCCACTCACCTGATCCACCATCCTGCTGCGGCCAACACCCACCATGTTCCACACTCTGCCGCCTGCTGCCAACACCCGCCATGTTCTGCATGCGCCCCCCCCTGTGGCCAGCCCACTCCATAGTGACCAGTTGCTCGGTTGTTCTGCTGTTCAGTCTATTTGCATATTAGCCTTTATTATATAGGATTCTCCACAGGGCCTTCAGAGTGTTGTTTATGGTGTTACCTCTAGGTGGGCTGCTGGTAAGGGCTTTCTCAGCCTTAGGAAAGTGGATTTTGTCTCCTTCACTTTCACATTCTCTTTTTAGTATATTGATACTTTCTAAATGTCTATTTTTAATCTAATCCATGGGTAGGCATGTTGATAGTTGTTTTATTATTGGAACAGAGCTATAGAACATTCAGGAACACAAACTTTGAGAAGTGTTCATAGTAACTAGCTTTCATAGTCACTTTTTTAGAGATTTTTGAAGCTCATTAGCAAGTAAGTTCTGAGAAATACATCAAACTTTGTTGAAATCACTATTGTTCTACTCACTTGAATACAAAACTTTTCCTTCACTTAGGACATGGCATGTAGCAGAAGTTAGTGGACCCATTACATATTTCATTTCATTCAATTACATGGGCTACACTTCTCATGACAATGAATTTTCCACATGGAATTTCTTCACATCCTTGCCCATATTCTTTCTCTCTGAACTTAATGAATGTATGTTGACACGGTGTAAAACCTTACCCACTGTTATACACATATCTTTAACATAAAGCTGAATATAAGGAGCCTTTACATTGCAAAGACCCATCTTATAACAATATCTCTTCAAGTTTAGGGTTTATAAGCAGTCAACTTTTTCAATATTGTCAGGGTCTAAGTTTCTGGCATTTTCCTATTCCGTTTTTATTTCTTTTGCAAACTGGCCCGTTCTTCCTAGGGCTCATCTCTTTCTTGTGATACCTTGCCAAAGACTGCTATGATTCACCATCTTTCCACTATGCAATAGCATTTTCCTCACCACCTACCACATAGTATGAAGCCAATGCCAGATATGCTGGGGTTTTGTAGAACCCCATGCTTAGCACAATTTACATGTTATTTTATGGTTCTTTTGTATATTCTTTAAATAATACCCATCTGTAAAGCTGCATAAGGTTTTCTTATACATTCTTAGCCTATGGTCAATTTTGTTCTATTGGATTTTCTATCTCTGACATATGGAAAAGTTTTTGCTATCCATACTCTAAAGTTAATTAGACATTACTAAAATCTCCTATTCGTTGTAATAGGTTTTTTATTTTGCTTTAAGATTTTCTTGGTAAGCATTGGATCTACAAAATAAACCCAATTTATTTGTATTTTCATTCTCATTGTACTGACTAATATCTTTAAGCCAGTGTTAGAAAATATTGGTCATAGTAACATCCATATTTTTTTTTCTTGATTTTAGTGTCTCCTAGTTTTCATCATTTAATATGAGGCTAGCTGTTGGAATTATATAAGTAGAATTTATAATACTAGGATTAAACTTATAAATATATCAAAATGGGAGTTTTAATACTGCCAAAGGCCCACTTACATCTGAGATTAATTATCTAATTAATTCATTTTTAAGTATTTATTGTCAGTTCCTATGTTCTAATACAGTAGTGAATAATAGCAATATAGTCTGTCTCTATTGATTTTTCAATCCAGAGATGAAAATTATGTTTATCACTTTATTTATATTATATTTTAATAACATAGAAATCTTATGTTACTAGCAGAAACAATACTTTTAATAATATTTTCTTAAATAACTAATTTCTATTATTTCAAAGCACTTTGCATTCAAGCCAATAAGCAAATTAAATTTAGCTTTTATGTCATTTTTTCAAAAGAATATTGTGCCATGATGGCTATGCTAACTTACTGACATCCAGTGAAACATTTCATTACATGTTGGAAAACTTATTGGTGGCATTGGGCAATAAAATCCAGTGAAACATTTCACTACATGTTGGAAAACTTATTGGTGGCATTTGGGCAATAAAAAGGTGCTCTAAAATATTTTATCATTTCTTTGTTCCCTAAACAATTACTTAGAGACATAACTTAGTTTAATAAACATGACACAAGTGAATAATTGGACTCTGAGTTTGCTATGATTAGTATCTGCAGAATGGTTAAGTTTGACTCTCAATGTTTGTTTGGTTGTAGATAAGGAAGTATTTGTCCTCATGGGCTAAAGAGGGGCTAGGCATACTGGTAAAAGGGTCAATATACCTACCCCTTCCCTTGGATCTTAACATCCAAGTACTATTAACAACTCTCTTTTGGACTGAAATGGTCTTAACTAAGGCCTCATGAGTAGAAGGGAAGAGGCTGTGGACTGGTGGCCAGATAGCCACACCCAGGCCTTGATATCAGTTAAAGAGGTCTACCTTCAGTAACATGGTGGTTAGCCCATATAGTCTTCTGAGCCATCTGCCCCACTGAGGTTTTATAAGTATAAAAGCAAGAGTGTTATATTTCATTTTTTCTTTGTGAGTCATTGGGTTCATCTGTGTGGGAATTTAGACTTAGGTATATTAAGATGTCATTGCAGCTGCTGCCAAGAAAATGTATAATGGGGTGGGCTCCATCTCTAACACCGACTACAAGCTGCTGCATGAGTAGAGGTGTGTGAAATCACCCATGCCAGTCTTGACCAGTTATAGCTCACAATCCATGCCCCCATCTTTTACCATGTCTTCCAGTCTCCCCTTTGCTCTCCCTGCCAGTGTGGGTGATCCAGCCCAGACATCAGAGACACCTGTTCTCCTGCAAACAGCGGTTGGGGTGGAGTGGGCACAAGATCCAAATGGACAATGAGTCCCCTCTAAACATTTCCAGCACAGAAATCTGAGAAGATACTTTCATTCTCTGGTGTCATAAGTGACAAGAAAAATGGAAAGTAGAGCTTCTTTTAAGCTTTATCACAAGAAAGAAAACTACACACAGAAATTCTAAGAGGAAATGATAGTGAAACCAGGATGATGTTAAGTTCCAGGTTTCTATCCTGTCTGAAGCTCAAACTATGCCTAGAGTTTTCATTTATAGGAACCATCATGTAGTTTGCTTAATCTAGTATGAGTCCAATTTTGTAATTTGCTGCTCAGATTATATTCAATTCTACAAAATAGTAGATGCTAGCATTTGAGGGCAATGTTTGTTGCTGTCCACCTACCAGCAATACCAAAAAGGAAGAGAGTCTAACTAAATCATTTCCTGAATAACCATTTCTTCTTTTTAATGGGTGTTTAGACCAACTATTCATGAAGGCAGATATTATCCTTCAACATTCGCCTGTATTATTAAATAATTAAGAGTTAACACTTGCTCTGACATTTTAATAATAAGGAGATTGGATTATATTGTTGAGTTTCTAATATCTCTTCATTACTTTGATTCTCGAATAAAACATAACTTTTGCTACTATTGCTGAACTAGCAACATCACTTCTTCAGTCCATTCAAGTAGTTATAACAAACTACCATAGACTAGTGGCTTAAAGAACATTTATTTCTCAAAGTTCTGGAAGCTGAAAGTCCAAGATCAAGGTGCTGCCCAACGCATTGTCTAGTGAGAACTGGCTTCCTGGTTCACAGATACTGTCTTCTCACTGTGACCTCACATGACTAGGAAGCTCTTGGGGCCTTTTTTATAAGGACACTAATACCATTAATTAAGGCATTGCCCTTAAGATCTACTCATCTCCCAAAGACCCCACCTCCAAATATTATTGTATTGGGTGCAAGATTTTTTTAAAATATATTTTATTGAGTTTTTACAGAGAGGAAAGGAGAGAGATAGAGAGTTAGAAACATTGATGAGAGAGAAACATCGACCAGCTGCCTCCTGCACACTCCCCACTGGGGATGTGCCCGCAACCAAGGTACATGCCCTTGACTGGAATTGAACCTGGGACCTCTCAGTCCGCAGGCCGACGCTCTATCCACTGAGCCAAACCGGTTTTGGCTGGGTGCAAGATTTGAATTAGTGAGACACATTCAAATAGAGAGCAATCACAGTCTGCATTGAGCCAGCTCCCAGAGTCCAGCATTAAATGATCAAACAAAAATAACTGCTGTTAGGTACCTCCAAGTTCAGCCTGTAACATGAGAAGCAAATACCACACTCCTTAACAAAATTATAAATTTGGGGTTGACTAGGACTTTTTAAAAAATAACTTCCTCATATAACCT
Organism: Myotis davidii; assembly: GCF_000327345.1. NCBI lineage: Eukaryota > Metazoa > Chordata > Mammalia > Chiroptera > Vespertilionidae > Myotis > Myotis davidii. Next base: position 2,098 of record NW_006288889.1, on the reverse strand, counting down.
CTAATGCCAAGGATGTAAAAGGTGCTCAGCAAGGCAATTGTTGATGCATTCCTCATTAGAAAGTGTCTTCAGCCATGCACTTTCAGTCCTGTGGCAGCCCACTCACAACGGGTGCTGGGGCTGAGCTTAGTGAAGGAGTGTTGGCAGGTGAACAGAAACCAGGAGGGTGAGTGAAGCATCTGACCTGAGCTATGTCTAGACCTGAAGACCCACAGGGAGAGAACAGGCCTGGGAAACTGCCCAGAGGGGTCGCTGTACAGGAGGACTGCCCAATCACAACCCCATGGTGAGGAAAAAGGAATGAATTCCCTGCCAGTCTCACCTCCCACCTCTTGATCCTCTGCCAGTGCTCTGTACAGCTCCAGTCAAATCCAACTCCCAGGGCAAGGGAGTCTGCTCCCAGGCGGGCCACAGGGAACACCGCCAGGCCCAGAGCACGCTGGGGAAGGTCACAGAGCAGATCTGCTAGAAAATGAAAGTATTTAGCACTCTTTTTCAATTGCAAATTATTATTTTGTTTAATTTAATGACACTATATTTTTCAGAGAGTCACGAATTTATTAAGACAATATGTAAATTTTGACATTACAAATACTGACCTTGATATTTTCAGCACATGCTTGATAAAAATATACCCTACTCGTATATTTTGTTGCATTTTTTCTTTGAATACATTGGAAGGTCAGCGTCTTTTATGCTTTTGTGTCAGGCAATTTCAATGATTATGAATTAAAATATATACAAGTTTGGTTTTTAACATCCAAAGGAACCTTCTGGGAGCCGGTATCATTTCTGGGTGTGACATCTGCACAAGTGATGTGGCAGCTGAGTAAGAACTTTCTGTTCACATGAGAGCCAGCTCAGAGCTGACCAGTCCCGGCCACACCCTGGAGGCGTGCAGAGAGCAGTTCACTCTCCCTGCCAAATCCAGGAGCCCAAGGGCTGCTGGCCTCTGACAACAGACTTTTCTAACATTTGCAATTGCTCTCTCTCTCTCTCTCTCTCTCTCTCTCTCTCTCTCTCTCTCCTTTCTCTGTTTCTTTCTCTCTCTCCCTTTTATACACACACACACACACTTTTTTTTTTCAAAGTTAAAAAATTTAAGTCAACCTCCTTTGCAGAAAACGTCTATTTTGTATTTGACAGGTATTTTAAAAAAGGAAAAACATAAAACTTGCCACCATGCTTTGAATTCTATTTATAGTATCTGAGTTCTTCCAGCCATTTCTGAGACGATCTACAACTACATTCAAGGCTGAGGGAATTAAGTGTTCAGATCTTTGAAGTGAATAAGACACACTCTGGGTGCGTTTTAAAGGGAGTATTTCCCTGCAGGCAGAGGGAGGCTGTGGTCACACTGGAAATCACTCTGATCCTCCACCTGTGCTGCCACAGCGCAGGAGGGGCCTCTGGGCTGGAGGTAGCTGCAGAGCCTATGCAGCCCCCACTTCCGTGGGACAGTCAGCTCCTCCAGGGCTCCCTCCCTGCAGCCCCTGAGGGCGGTACCCTGCCTGGCAGGTCCCAGAGCTGCACACAGCTTGTCTGGCCTGGGAGAGTCCCCACCAGTGGTTCTCAACCGTCCTAAGGCCACAACCCTTTAATATAGTTCCTCATGTTGTGGTGACCCCCAACCATAAAATTATTTTCGTTGCTACTTCATAACTGTAATTTTGCTACTGTTATGAATCATAATGTAAATATCTGATATGCAGGATGTATTGTAATAAATTGAACACAATTAAAGCATAGTGATTAATCACAAAAATAATGATAACCAACAAGATGGAAAACCCTGTTTCACAAAGATATGTTGTTGGAAATGGAAGAAGAAGGTGCAACACAGTCTCAGACAGAACAGGATATGACTGCAAACACTTGATCCAGAATTTTGTAACTGGCATTGTAGAGAAATCAGTTCTCGCTGCATCGTTGTTAATAAGTTCAATGAACTCCTCTTGTGCTGTCTCAGGAACATCTTCAACTTCGATTGTGAAGGGGCTTCTGGCAAGTGCAAATGGGGTGTCAGGTAGATTTTGAAAGTATGACAAAATTTGGTCTGCAAGAGGAAGGAGAAGATGGCGGCGATATAGGCAGACGC
>NW_006288888.1:0-958 GCF_000327345.1 Myotis davidii | reverse complement strand
AAGGTGTATTCTGCTTCTTTTGGATCAAATGTTCTGCATATATTTATTAAATCCATCTTAATAGATCTAAAGTTTTCTTTAAGACTGATGTTTCCTTATTGATTTCTATATGGATAATCTCTCCATTGATAAAAATGGGGTGCTAAAGTCTCTACTATTATTGTATGCTGTCAATTTCTCCCTTTAGGTATGTTAGTATTCACTTCATATATTTTGCTACTCCTATGTTGGATGCATATATATTCACAAATGTTATATCTTCTTGCTGGATTGGCCTCTTTATCATTATGCAATGACCTTTGTCTTGTATTACAGTCTTTGTCTTTTTAAAAAGTCTTTTTGTCTTATACGATTTGATTTTTAAATTTCTATTTATGTGAAACATTTTTTCCCATCCTTTCACTTTCAGTCTGTGTGTCTCCTTACATCTGAAGTAAGTCTCTTGTAGGGAGCAAATAGACACATTTTGTTTATTTACCCATTTATCCATTCTATGTCTTTTGATGGGATAATTTAGTCCATTTACATTTAAGTAATTATTGATAGACTAGAGACCCGGTGCATGAAATTCATGCACAGAGGGTGGGTCCCTCAGCCCGACCTGCACCCTCTCCAATCTGGGAGCCCCCAGTGGAGCCCTCTCCAATCAGGGAGCCTTGACGGCTTAGGCCCACAACCCGTGGTTCTCTGCTCTCTGTGGGGCCTGGCTGCTCCATGCCCACTGCCCAGAGGCTCTCTGCGGCCCAGAGGCTCTCTGTGGCCACCCCAGCTGCTCCATGTGCGTGCGCATGCTGCCGAGAGGCCCTCCGCAGCTGGGACAGGATGCTTGCCTCATCGTTGCAGTGATGATGCAAGCGTCCCGCCCCAGCCACTTCGCACCTGCTGCCCAGAGGCCTTCTGTGGCAGGGGCGGAATCCTTGCCTCATTGCCACGGCGACGAAGCAAGCATTCTGCCAGG
>NW_006288887.1:2778-3437 GCF_000327345.1 Myotis davidii | reverse complement strand
TTGGAGGCTGGAGAAACGAAAAATGTGCCTGCAGGACAGGTTTGGGGAATTATAAATATCCCCTTATCTCCAGTTTCCCATCATGTGTAAACAGCCTGGGAGGAGTATGGTTATGTTTATTTCTCACCGTTATTTGTTTGTTCGTAACCCCAACTCTGGCTGGGGACTGAGGCTGCACACCTTCTTGCTGTCTTGCCTGTGAACAGAACTTCAATCTCTATCATCGGCCATTCAGGGAGGAATTCAGATATCCCCACAATGACCTTCCTCTCACGGATCTTATCAAGGTGAGTTCAAAACCCAGCTGACCCTGCATGAGAGAGAGGGTCAGAGAGAATGGAAGCCAGGAACATTTACCTGTTGTCACCTGAGAGCTCATTCTAGTTAACCCAGAGGCCAGAGATTGCTGTTTGTTTGCTTGATTAATTAATGTATTTATTTCAGTGGCTACATAAAAATTCATAGTGTAACTGCTCCTCACACTTTTGATGGTTTTTCATAGTCGTTATCATTAAATTGCAATCATATCAATGCTATTAAAATATGTTTAAATTATGAAATTCAAGCTGTGGTTCTAATCGGGGGTGATTTCTCCCCCCAAGAGACATTGAGCTATGTCCAGACAGATTTGTGACTGTCACACTGGAGAGAGGTGGGAG
>NW_006288887.1:0-2492 GCF_000327345.1 Myotis davidii | reverse complement strand
GATCAACTGCTTTTTCTGCATCTATTTGTAGGATTCTGCAATTTTTGTCTTTCAATCCGTTTATGTGATGTTTGACATGTATTGATTTGTGAATATTGTACCAGCCTGGCATCCCTGGAATAAATCCAATGTGGTCATGATGTAGGATCTTTTTAATATGTTGCTGAATCTGATTTGTCAATATTTGTTGAGGATTTTAACATCTATATATATCAGGGATATTGGCCAGTAATTCTCTTTCTTTGTAGTGTCTTTATCTCATTTTGGAATTATGATAATGCTGGTCTCATAAAAAGAGTTTCAGAGGCTTCCTTCCTCTTAAAATTTTTAAGGTCCATAGGTGTTACTTCTTCTTTGAATGTTTGATAAAACTCCCAGCCGAAGTCCTCTGGCCCAGGGTTTTTGTTTCCTGAGAGGTGTTTTTTATAACTGATTCAATTTAATCAGTTGTTATTGGCATATTCAGGTTTTCTGATTCTTCCTGATTCAGTTTTAGAAAATTGTATGTTTCTAGGAATTTCCCCATTTTGTCCACATTGTCCAGTCTGTTGGCATGTAGTTGTTCATAGTACTTTTTTACAATCCTTTTTTCTGTGGTGTCAGTTGGTACTTCACTGATTCTGTTTCTGATTTTGTTTATTTGGATCCTCCTTCTTTGTTTCTTGATGAGTCAGGCTAAAAGTGCATTGATATTGTTTATCTTTTCAAAGAACCAGCTCTTGGTTTCATTGTTATTTTATATTGTTTCTTTGTTCTCTATATAATTTATTTCCACTCTGATCTTTATTATTTCCTTCGTTCTACTTACTCTGAGCTTTTCTTGATGTTTTATTTCTAATTTTTTCAGTTGTAGGGTAAAAGAGCTTATTGGAAATTTTTCTTGGTCCTTGAGATAGGACTGTAGTGCTAAGAGCTTGCTTCTCAGGATTGCTTTTCAGGGTTCCGTAGATTCTGGGCTGTTGCGCGTCCATTTTCATTTATTTCCAGGAAGTTTTTATTTTCCCTTGATCTCATTGGTAGTCCATTCATTGTTTACCAAAATGGTATTTAGCCTCCATGTGTTTGAAGGTTTGGTTGTTCTTTTATAATTCATCTCTAGTTTCATGCCATTGCGATCTGAGAAGAAGCTTGATATGATTTCAATCCTCTTGAACTTATGGGGACTTATTTTGATTTCTAGCATGTGGCCTATCATTGAGAATATCCCATGTGCACTTGAAAAGAATGTTCATTTTTCTGCTTTGGGTGGAATATAATTAATTAAATCCATTTTTTCTAGTGTGTTATTTAAGGTCGCTGTTTTCTTACTGATTTTTTGTCTAGAAGATCTATCCACTGATGTCAGCAGAGTGTTATAGTTCCCTACTATGATTGTATAGCTGTCAATCTCTTCCTTTAAGTCCTCTAGAAGTTGTTTTTATATAGTTGGTTTTCCCTATACTGGGTGTATATATGTTTAACAGGGTTATATCTTCTTGTTGTATCAATCCCTTTAGTATTATATAGTGATCTTCCTTGACTCTTGTTATGGCCTACATTTTGAAGTTGATTTTGTCAGATATGAATATTGTTTCAAGGCTTTATCTTCACTTCCATTTGTATGGAAATTTGCTTTTTTCATCCCATCAATCTCATCTTGTGTGAGTCATATTTTTCTCAGCTGAGTCTCATGTAGACAGCATGTATTTGGGTCATATTTTCTTATTCATTCAGCTACCTTACGTTTTTTGATTCAAGCATTTCATTCATTTACATTAAGGTAATTATTGATAGGTATCAATTTATTGCCATTTTAATGTGCTATGTCTGTGGTTCTCTCTTTCTTCTCATTATTAAGGTAGTCCCATTAACATTTCTTGCAATGCTTGTTTGGTGGTGGTAAAATTCTTTAGCCTTTTTTTTTTTTTTTTTTTTTTAGTCTGGGAAGCTCTTTATTTCATAATTGATTTTGAAGGAAAGCCTTGCTGGATAGAGTAGTGTTGGTTTCAGAACCTCACTTTTCATTACATTGAATAAGTCATGCCAATCACTTCCTGACACAGTGTTTCTGTTGAGAAATCACTGAAAGCCTCATGGAAACTCCTTTGTAGGAAACTGTTTATCTCATGCTGCCTTTAACATTATTACTCTGTCTTGAACCATTGCCATTTTAATATTATTTGTCTTGCATGGTTCTCTTGAGTCCATCTTGATTGAGACTCTGTGCTTTCTGAACATGTTTCAATTTTTCCTTTAATAGGCTACCATTTTTATTCAAACTAGGTTTATATCTTTTTTCACTTTCTTTTTCTTCTCTACTTCTATGATATGTATATTGTTACATTTGAAGTTTTCTCAAACTTCCCTTAAACTATCCTCATCATTTTAAATTTATTTTATTTTTGTTTCTCTGCTTCATCCAGCTTAATTTTTATTCCTTTCAGTGTATTCTAAATGTCACATATGGTGTTCTTCATTTCTTCTATTTTAAATCTTTATTGTTGAAAGTATTA
>NW_006288886.1:0-378 GCF_000327345.1 Myotis davidii | reverse complement strand
AGACAAAGATTGTAATTGACCGCACCTTCGCTATGCCTCCCATCGGCTAATCCGCATGATATGCAAATTAGACGCCAACAAAGATGGCGGCTAATTGGCATACTTCAGGCAGGGCGGGACAGCGCAAGCCACCATCCTGTCCCTGTGTGCAGCCCTGGGCACGGTCTTCGGGGGCGCCCCACCCCCAGCCAGGACCCTGGGTGCCACATAATACTGGTGCTGCCTAAGCCCTGCCCCCAGCTGGGACCCCCATGTGCTGCCTAATCCCTGCGCTGCCTAAGCCCCGCCCCCAGCCTGGAAACTATGGCGATTTGAGAGCAGGAAAGTGCCCGCCCACTGGGGGCTCCCAGCAGGGCCTGACCCCAGGTGCCCTGGCAA
>NW_006288885.1:0-473 GCF_000327345.1 Myotis davidii | reverse complement strand
CTCAAGATTGCTGTGGCTAATTGGGGTCTTTTTAGTTCCATATAAATTATTGGAGTATTTGTTGTAAATCTATGAAATATGCTGTTGCTGTTTTAATAAGGATTACATTGAATCTGTAGAGTGCTTTAGGTAAATTGGATGTTTTAAGACGTTAATTCTAACAGTACATGATCTTGGTACATATTCCTACTTGTTTATATCTTCCTCTGTCTCTTTATTCAGCATCCTGTATTTGTCTGAGTACAAGTCTTTTACCTGTTTGGTTAATTTATTCTTAAGTATCACAATTTTTTTTGATGCAATGGTAAATGGGATTGTTGGTTTGGTTTCCCTTTCTGAGAATTCATTATTGGTGTATAAAAATACCATCAATTTCTGGGTGTTAATTTTGTATCCGGCTGCATTGCTGAATTCATTTATTAAATCTAAGTGTGGTTTTCTTGTGTGTGGATTCTTTAGGGTTTTCTATGTAC
>NW_006288884.1:0-745 GCF_000327345.1 Myotis davidii | reverse complement strand
AAGAAGAAAAAGAAACTTCAATTATGAGAAAGAATTATTGATCAACTGCCTCCTTTGGAGGAAGCCCACAACCCAGGCATTTGCCCTGACCTAGAATTGAGCAGAGAGCTCCCGGCTCATAGGTCCAAGCTCAACCACTGAGGCACACCTGCTAGGCCTAAACATAACTTGTGAAGGCACCTTTGAGCTTCAGATAATAACTGTCTTTTTTTTGTCCCCCAATTCTGTGTCTGTCCTGTGCACAGGAGTGCACATGTTACTTCTTTAATCTCCTAGCACCTGCCTGAATTCTCTATCAGGCCATGTGATGAGAGTTATGACTGGTGGAGAGGGCACAATATAGACCAGACCCCAGAGGCAAGGAGCGCACGACCCCAGAGGCACCAGGAGAGCACTTTGCTATGAATAGATCACACATCCACATCCTTCAATTCCCCAAAGATTCATGAAGTACACAGTACAGACTCCCTCCACCTCCACCTCTCTCCTCAATAATAATAATATTAGTTGTTTGTATATCCTCCCAGAGAGTTTATATAATAAAGCAAAGGCACAGATAAATATTCATACCCTCCCCAATGTTTTAACTCCAATGATAGCATATTACACTCGCTGCATTTGTCTATACTTGTAGCTCTTGTCTGTCCTCACATTCTGAAAGATGTCTACGATCCCAACCCAAAAAGATTCAGAACCTTTAGGCTAAGTCTTTTTAAAAATATGTATTTTTATTGCTTTCAGAGAG
>NW_006288883.1:0-849 GCF_000327345.1 Myotis davidii | reverse complement strand
TCTCCGGTGTTTACCTATGCTGCCATCTTAGTTCCAGCTAGTTGAGAAGATTTCATGTGCACTTGAGAAAGATGTATATTTTGTAGTTTTGGGATGAAATATTTTGTAAATATCAATTAAATTTACCTCATCTAGTGTGTTTGTCTGAAAGATCTATCCAGTGATGTAAGTGCAATATTAAAGTCTCCTACTGTGATTGTATTGCTGATGATCTCTCCTTTAATGTCCTCCATGAGTTTTTATAATATACTAGAGGCCCAGTGCACAAAATTCATGCACTCGGGGAAGAGGGTGTCCTCAGCCCGGCCTGTGCCCTCTCTCAGTTCAGTAGCCCTCGGTGGATGTCCGACTGATGGCTTAGGCCTGCTCCCCATCAGAGGGAGAGGCTCCTGCCACCACTGCTGCACTTGCCAGCAATGAGCCTGGCTCAGGGCTTCTGGCTGAGTGGTGTTCCCCTTGTGGAAGTGCACTGACCAGCAGGGGCAGTTCTTGTGTTGATAGTCTACCCCTGGTGGTCAGTGCGTGTCATAGTGACCTGTCATTCTGCTGCTTGGTCAATTTGCATATTAGCCTTTTATTATATAGGATTACATATTACTTTAATGTCTCATTTCCCAATATATGACAGTCACTTTTTAAAGTATGTTTAGGCTGCCTTGCTGGTGTTTCTCAGTGGTTGAGCATCAACCTATGAACCAGGAAGTCACAGTTCAATTCCTGGTCAGGGCACATGCCCAAGTTGCAAGCTAGATCCCCAGTGTGGGTTATGCAGGAGAAAGCTGATCAATGATTCTCTCTCTGTCGAGTAAGACTCCCTCCACATTCTGAGTGGAGTAGGGTTCGGTATCT
>NW_006288882.1:0-497 GCF_000327345.1 Myotis davidii | reverse complement strand
GCAGGGCCCATCAGGGGTTGAGGAGCTCCCCCCATCACTTAGAGAGTATGGCTGATAGGGGAGTTGGGTCACTGCCCCTTGTCACACTCAGAGCAGGGCGGATCAAAGGGTTGGGGGGCCTCCCTCTATCACCCACAGAGCCGGGCCGATCAGGGGGATGTTTTGGGGGGGGGGCGCAGTGGGGTGGGGCACCATCTCACACACAGAGCAAGGCCGATCAGGGGATTGGGGCGCTCTACACTGGCACACACAGAGCAGGGCCCATGGGGGGCGAGGGTTGGGGAGCCGCACCCTGTCACACACAGAGCTGCAGGGCGATCAGAGGTTGGGGAGTTCCCCTGTATCAGGCACAGACCAGGGCTGATCAGGGGTTTGGGGCGCCTTCCCCTGTCACGAACATAGCAGGGCGGATAGGGAGGTTTGTGGCCCCACCGCCTGTCACACACAAAGCCGCAGGGAGATCAAGGGTTTTGGCGCTGCCCCCTGTCACGCTGATC
>NW_006288881.1:0-774 GCF_000327345.1 Myotis davidii | reverse complement strand
TCTTTTACTGTGGGGAAGTATGACATATGATAGATAAAATACTGTCAGCCATTCATTAATACATATTACATCAAGATAAAGTCCTGTAAGAGGAGAATTGAGAAAATATGATGAACATATATTGTTGAAAAGGTATTTGTCTAAGTGGATGGTGAAGAATATCAAATTGCTATTGTATCACCTTAGAAACTGGAAAGAGCATCATTCTCACTCTTGCAACAACAAAAAAAACCTGGGTACCTCTAAGCCCATCACAAGGAGCAGTCATCTGCAAATCACTTTGTAGCTTATGCTGGGTGGCCCTGGGTGAGCCACAGGTGGTGGCTGACTTCTATCGGTCCCTCTCCGGAGGCCCCAGAGCATGTGCATCTATCCAGTGGGCAGCTTCAGGCCACATTGAAGCACCACCCAACCACCTCCACAGGTGACACACTCAAGAGGCAGACTCAGTGGGCACCAGAGCCCCGCTGAAGTAAGTCCTACCCTGTGGGGTGTGCCCCTGCACAGCTGATCCTCCACAGTGATCTCAGCCAGTCCTTGCAGCCGATCAGCCTGGGGGAAAATCCCTCCCACTGATGTGCCAATAGAAGTCATTGCTCAACTACAACAGGAGGGTGTACACAGCTCAAATGGGGCAGCACACCTGAGGTGCCTAGCTTGGGTGATTTGGGAGGCTGTGCCACTGGACCCGACAGAGCACTCACTGCATTAGGCCACTCTACCCAGCTTGGGAAACATCATAGCTCTACCTAATACGTAGAAACAAACACAGGG
>NW_006288880.1:0-222 GCF_000327345.1 Myotis davidii | reverse complement strand
GAAAGGCGAGTTCTCCTGCAAAACAGAGACGCCGCGTCAGGAAGGGGCCCCTGGCCGGGGACCAGGGGGGCTGCTGCTCACTGGGAACCTCCCAGAGACCAACCCGCTCAGAGGCAGCAGGACCCAAGCACGGGCTCCTGGTCGGCCTGACCTCGGGGCCGGGAGACTGGAAAGTACCCGGGTAACTCCACCTCCCCTGCTGCCAACCCGGCCCCCCCTCAG
>NW_006288879.1:0-237 GCF_000327345.1 Myotis davidii | reverse complement strand
TTTATTGATTTCAGAGAGGAAGAGGGGGAGAGACAGAAACATCAACAATGATGAGAGAATCATGGATCAGCCGCCTCCTGCACGCCCCCTACTGGGGGTCGAGCCCACAACCCGGGCCTGTGCCCTTGACCGGGAATCGAACCCGGGACCTCCTGGTTCATTAGTCGAGGCTCGACAGAACCACGCCGGCCGGGCTGTTTCCTTTAATTTTCTTTTAATCTTTCCCTCTACATTGAA
>NW_006288878.1:0-225 GCF_000327345.1 Myotis davidii | reverse complement strand
TCGCAGCTGGTCTTCACAGCCAATTGGCCTGGAATTCACTGGTCAATTCCTCCCAGTGATGCTAACAGCAATCAAGTCTCAACTACAGCAAGACTTTGCACACAGCCTATATAGGGGCCCACCTAGAGTGCCCAGCTCAGGTGGCTGGGGAGGCTGAGCTACTGGGCCCTACATGACACCTATTACACAAGATCACTCTACCAATTCCAGGAGACATAGCAGCTC
>NW_006288877.1:0-487 GCF_000327345.1 Myotis davidii | reverse complement strand
CAAGAGCAGGTTCCTGGTATGATCTAAGCACCAGCCTTATGTCATACCTCCCACGAGTTGCAACTCACAAGGGCCAGGCAAACCTTTAGATCGTCCTGCATGTTCCCCCTGGAGGGGGGGGGGAGGGAAACAGGGTTCTCCTTGCTTCTTCTACTGTACAAGCTCATAAAACACAAATATTCTGAGTTCTATAGAAAGACAGCCCTAGCCTGTTTGGCTCAATGGGTAGAGCCTCGGCATGCAGGCTGAAAGGTCCCAGGTTTGATTCCAGTCAAGGGACATGCCCCGTAGTTAGGGAGCGTGCAGGAGGCAGCCAGTCAATGATTCCCTCTCATCACTGATATTTCTATCTCTCTGTCCCTCTCCCTTCCTCCCTGAAATCAATAAAATATATTTTAAAAAAGGAAAGAAAAAAAAAGAAAGAAAGAAAACAGAGGTGAGTAGGCAGCACTACACCCAGAGCAGACAGCCTGCAATGGAATTCAGG
>NW_006288876.1:0-447 GCF_000327345.1 Myotis davidii | reverse complement strand
ACCATACCTTCACTACGCCTCCCATTAGCTAATTGGCACTATATGCAAATTAGTTGCCAACAAAGATGACAGCTAATTTGCATACTGCAGGCAGGGCGGAACAGTGTGAGCCGCCATCCAGGCCCTGTGCGCATCCCGCCCTCAGCCGGGACCCCCGTGTGCCGCCTAATCCCTGCCCCCAGCCGGGACCCCCGTGTGCCGCCTAAGCCCCGCTCCCATCTGGGCCGCCTAAGCCCCGCACTGCTAAGCCCTGCCCCCAGCCAGGACCCTATGACTATTGGAGAGCAGGAAAGTGCCGCGGGACCCTGGGTCGCTGTGGTGATCTGGGCATTGGTAAGTAGGAAAGGGCGGCCTGCAGGCAGCCCCCATGTGGGCCTGCTCCTGGGTCGCCGTGGCATCCAGAGCAGGAAAGGACGGCCTGCAGGCAGCCCCCCACCCTGGCCACAG
>NW_006288875.1:342-875 GCF_000327345.1 Myotis davidii | reverse complement strand
AGCCTGCGGACTGAGGGGTCCAGGGTTCGATTCGGGTCGAGGGCACAGGCCTGGGCTGCGGGCTCCATCCCCAACAGGGGGTGTGCAGAGGGCAGCCAATTGATGATTCTCTCTCATCGTTGATGTTTTTTTCTCTCTCTCTCTCCCTTCCTCTCTGAAATCAATAAAAAAAATGTTAAAAAATGTATTTTTTTAAATTTATTTCAGAAACCACAGGGACTCCAGGGAGGAGCTTTTAAAACAGCGGTTCTCAACCTGTGAGTCGCGACCCCTTTGGGGGTCGAACGACCCTTTCACAGGGGTCGCCTAAGACCGTCGGAAAACACATCTATAATTACATATTGTGTTTGTGATCAATCATGATGCTTTACTTATGTTCAATTTGTAACAGTGAAATTGGGGGTCACCACAACATGAGGAGCTGTATGAAAGGGTCGCGGCATGAGGAAGGTTGAGAACCACTGCTCTACAGGGACCCTGCTTTTTCACCACATTTGAAAGTGAACAGGAATGTAATTTGTTGGCCAAGAATG
>NW_006288875.1:0-211 GCF_000327345.1 Myotis davidii | reverse complement strand
GCCACAGGCCCGGGTTGGGGGCTCCATCCCCAGTGTGGGGCGTGCAGGAGGCAGCCGATCCATGATTCTCTCTCATCGTGGATGTTTCCCTCTTTCTCTCCCTCTCCCTTCCTCTCTGACATCCATAAAGTTACATTTTACAAGTTGTTTTTAAAAATAATGAAACGGGAAGGCGCCCTGTGCGCTGCCCACACGCCCGCAGCTGAAAGCC
>NW_006288874.1:0-378 GCF_000327345.1 Myotis davidii | reverse complement strand
GCATTTTAATTATTATGTGTCTGGGCACGAGTTTCTTTGGGTACTTCTTCTTTTGGGTTGTCTTGGCTCTTGATCTTGTGTGGGATTTTCCTTTACCAGGCTAGGAAAGTGTTCTACCATTGTTTCTTCAAAGACCTTCTCTATGCCTTTCTCCCCTCCTGCCTCTTTTGGCGCACTCACTATTCTAATATTGTTATGTAAATGGTCCTCCTATTGTTTTTTTTAAATCTTATTTTTTTTATTGGGTGATATTTTTCACTCTGTTCTAAATCAGTGATTGGATCCTCAGCTTTCCCTAATATCAGCCTATTCCTTCTAATGTGTTCTTTATTTGTGTGATGTCACTTTATATCTAGGACTGTTCTTCTTTTCATAGTC
>NW_006288873.1:250229-253531 GCF_000327345.1 Myotis davidii | reverse complement strand
GGCCCGGAGAGAGGAGCAGCTGTGTCAAGTGCACAGTGGTTTCCCTGTACACAGTGGTGGCCCCAAAGTGTATGCTCTCTCCTTGCCTGGTAGCGCCCTGGTGCCCGTTCAGGCACTTACCTGAAGGTACTGCTCTATCCTGAACTGCAAACCTGAAGCCGAAACTCCTCCCTACCCCTCCCGTTCTTTCAGCCTCCAGGCCTCTGTCCACCAGTCTCCCCTGCAAGGATGGACATCTCTCCCCTACCCTCCAGGGGCCCCACCCTAACAACGCCTCCCAGACACAGATAAACCCTGGGGTTATAAGGAACCTACACACGCTGTTGCTGCCTTTGGGGCTCTCTGACCCAAAGACTCCCCACCTACACTCTTCTTTGGGCTCCCCCAGCCCTGATCCCCCACCTTAGGCTGAGGGCTTCCGAGGCAGGCCGGGACCCCCTGGAGGACAGAGCAGGGCCCTCTTCCAGGCAGAGAGAGGGTGAGCTCCCTGCTGCTGGAGGCATGCCGACCCCGGGACCGCACCTTCCACGTACTCCATGACCATGCAGAGGTGGCGCCGGGTCTCGAAGGAGCAGAACATGCTGACCACGAAGGGGTTCTCCGCAAAGGTGAGGATGTCGCGCTCCACGAAGACCTGCTGGATCTGGTTGCGCAGGATCAGGTTCTGCTTGTTGATCTTCTTGATGGCGAAGCGCTGGCGCGTGTCCCGGTGCCGCACCAGGTAGACGGCCCTGGAGAAAGGCCGGGCTGGTGAGGCCCGTGCCCGAGGCCCTGGCAGGCACGGGGACCCAGCCTGGGCCCAGGACCCCGCCTGCTGGGCGTCGGCCTGTGTGTGCTCTCCATCTGGGACACCTTTCCCCATACCTGGCCCCTCTCCCAAAGCAGCCGCCATAGGTGAAGCTGCCCGCCCTGGTGTCCCACGAATGAACCAGACACGGGCCTGGTGTGCCCGCCCTGGGAGCATTTATTCACTCACAGCAGGCGGAGACCCAGTAACTCAAACGCCTGCACCCACTCAGGGGTTTAAATATAATCCAAATTAGCAGATTTTTAGCCATTTCGTGCCTGCTGGCTTCATAGACGATGAAACTGTACCCAACGGCTCCCAGACACAGATAAACCCTGGGGTTACAAGGAACCCACACATGCTGCTGCTGCCCTTTGGGGCTCGCTGACCCAAAGACTCCCCACCTGGCCACTGGCCCCCTCTCCCATCTTGCTCTGCTGGTCTCATGCTGTCGGGGACTCGCCCCCGCCTCCCCCAAATCTGTCCAAGTGGCAGATAATGCTCACTGCGTGCTACTGCCACCATGTGGTCATCTTTTTTCCTGGCCAGAACCCCCTACACCTGGATCAAGGATGGGTACATTCAAGGTCGTGCCAGCTGTGTTGCACCTCCATATCCCTCTGCAGGCCTCAGTTTCCCTGCCTGTGCACTCAGGGGCTGCTGGGCCTTCGCCATCTCTGTGGGCATCTGAGAAATGGATTTGTGGGGGACCTGAGGACTCACCCATAGGCCCCATTGCTAATGAGCTTGATGGTCTCGAAGTCACTCTCACATGGCTTCCTCCGTGACGGACCAATCAGGGCACGGCTCTGTGGGACAAGAAGGGCTCAGGGTCCTGGCTCCCTGAGGCGTGGTTTGGGCTCCTCCGGCCCTCAAATCTTGGTGCCTGATGCTACTTTCTCTCCCATATAAACTCCAACTCAGTGTCCAAGTTTCTGAGCTTTTGCTCAAGATGTGCCCAGAAAACTCCTACACATCCTTCAAAACCTTCCCAGTGTCCCCTCCAGCCCTGCCCAACTTACACAGCACAGCAATCTAACTTCCTCCACCTTCCCCTCATAGTCACAGGCATTTATTAGGCACCAGTCATGCAAAACTTCTGCAAACCCAGCCCCTCCCACAGCTGCCTGGAAAGAACAAGACAGGTGTAGGGACCCAAAACTGTGCCTCACCTCCAGGGACTCAGGTGCTGGGGGCTGTTCTTTGTCATCAAGGTGACTCAGAGGCACCATCTCTGCAAGACAAGGGAAGAAAGAGCCTTGGATGGGGCCTCTACACCTTGCCTATTACCCAGATTTCCTGAGGCTCCCAAGGCTCATCTGGGGCTAGGGCTGTGGCGCCCCCCTGCCCAGCTCCCATGGTACTGCCCATGGGCCCTGACCGTGTCCAAGTCTGAGCGGAACCCAGGAGGCTGGACTAAACAACTGAGGAGCTGTCTAGAGCAGCCGTGGGCAAACTACGGCCCGCGGGCCGGATCCGCCCGTTTGAAATGAATAAAACTATTGAAAAAAAAGACCGTACCCTTTGATGTAATGATGTTTACTTTGAATTTATATTAGTTCACACAAACACTCCATCCATGCTTTTGTTCTGGTCCTCCGGTCCAGTTTAAGAACCCACTGTGGCCCTCGAGTCAAAAAGTTTGCCCACCCTGCTCTAGAAGGACGAGCAGGCAGCCCAAGCTCCAGCTACTCAGCTTTCATCAAACCCTGGCTCCTAAAAACCTCCTAACTCAGGGTGTGGCCAACGGGGAGGAGCCCCCTTACAGTCCCGCCCCAGGTCTGGGCAAAAGGTTGGACACGGTGAGTGGTCCATGAGTTGTGAGCTGTGGCAGTGCCAATGAAGTCTCACGGTCCCAGAGTTAGTCTGGAAGGCGGGGTGGAGCCTCAGGGGTGAGAGACCTGGTTCAAATGCAGCCCCTTCCACGCCCAGTGGCCCCCCAAGGTATTGGGTAGGTGTCCTGCCCCCACAGCCTCAGCCGCCATCTGCCTCACCACTTCCTACACCCGCTGACAGCAGGCCCGCCCCCAGCGCTACCTGAGTTATTTCCACTGGACAGACCGGAAGCCAGCTTCGGCCACAAGGCCAGTCCACCTCGGGCATACCTGTGTCTGATCCCCTGCTCCAGCTCATCTGCCTAGAGCAGTGATGGTGAATCTATGACACGCGTGTCAGAGGTGACACGCGAACTCATTTTTTTGGTTGATTTTCCTTTGTTCAATGGCATTTAAATATATAAAATAAATATCAAAAATATACATCTTTGTTTTACTATGGTTGCAAATATCAAAACATTTCTATATGTGACACGGCACCAGAGTTAAGTTAGGGCTTTCAAAATGCTGACAGGCCGAGCTCAAAAGGTTTGCCATCACTGACCTAGAGCCTCAGTCTTTCCAGCTTTGAATGGGGACAATGGGAGCCCAGTCCCATGTTAGCACAGCAATAACACTAGGTGAACACTGGCCACTGAAACCAGGCCTTGCCAACCCCCTTGCCTCCAGCCAGCTCCCCT
>NW_006288873.1:245633-250178 GCF_000327345.1 Myotis davidii | reverse complement strand
TTCCGACATGCCAGGCGTAGCCCCTCCTCTGGGCCTCTGTAGTTCCCCTGCCTAGCTCCCCTTTTTCTCTCCCAGACCTGCATCTGGTCACCTCTCCATCCTCAGCCTGAACATCACCTCTTCCCAGAGCCTTCCCTGACCACCCCAGGACAGGCCATTCCCAGTTCCATCTTGGCGCCCCTATGCTGGCTGTTTGGGGGAGTTCTTGTCTGCAGGTGGCCTGAACTGGCTTCGAGTCCACCCCTGGGGCCACCGTCAGAGGAGGCTGGAAACAGGCTTTGTGAATTTGCAGGACGATGTGAAAGTCAATGCCAGTGGTGGTCCCCCGGTGCCCTGGCCCATTTCACTTGGCATTTGAGAACACAGAGGTCCCAGGGCCCTGGCAGGTCACGGGGTCCAATGTGCAGCCACCTGACCCTGAAATCTCAGGCCCTTTCCCCATAGTGGGTCCCATAGGTGACCAAAAGCAGAAAACAGACAAAGATAATATGACTATACCCCTGCCTCTCCTCAGTCTCCTTTCCCTCCCTGCCCTACGTCAGCTCACCCTCAAGAGGGTCCTTCGTCAGGCCCAGCTGCCCAATGATGTACTGCGGCAGGTCCGTCTTGATGCCCTGGCCCTCTCGAGCCTGGCCCTCGGCGGCCTCCAGCAGGTGGTAGAACTCTTCAGGGTCAAACTCCTGGGGGTGCAGAGCTCTGGTCAGCCCAGGCTTGGTCTCTCCTCCAGGCCCTTGCAAATGCTGTTTCCTCCGACCTGTGGGTCCAACTATCCCCAGGGTCCCCTCCTACAGGAAGCCCACCCCAGGCTGGCAGCCTCTCCGGGTCCTACTCAGTGAGAACTGCGTCTGGTCTCCTGGGGACCTAGT
Source organism: Myotis davidii (assembly GCF_000327345.1). NCBI lineage: Eukaryota > Metazoa > Chordata > Mammalia > Chiroptera > Vespertilionidae > Myotis > Myotis davidii. The sequence continues at coordinate 249,312 of NW_006288873.1, read as the reverse complement.
CTGAGCTCTGCTCGACCTCTGCGCTGAGACTCACAAGGCACTCGAGGAGCCTTGCTGGCCGCGAGATGATGATCAGCAGCTTCCGGACCAGCTGGACCACGAAGCCGACCTCCTCACTGTCTGAGCGCTCGTGGGCCTGGAGGCGGGTAGGCGGGACATCACTCAGAGGCCCTGGTCCCTGTCCTGCCCCGCCCGGGGACCCCCAGCCCCCAGCCCCCCACACACATCCTGCAGCAGCCTCTCCAGCTTCTCTTGCATCTCCAGGAAGTAGCGGGAGGTGACCAGGGCCTCTCCAGACTTGGCCAGGCAGTCACGGGCCAGCTCCACAATCTGGTGGTGGATGAAGCCCAGGACGCCATCGGCCAGGGCCAGCTGGGCACCGGGCGAGTAGGCAGTGAGGAACTCCTGCAGACGGCCCTCCATCTGGGCCGTGGCCTGGCGGGGGGAGACGGGTGACCTGGTCATCGGACGGGACTGGGGAACAGCACATGCAGGTGGAGGGCAGGAGCGACAGTGTGGAGAGAGAGGTGACCGTGAAGCCGATGGGGTCAGAGGACTGGGGGAACATTTGAGACCCGGAGGGAGAAACAGAAATGGACAGATGTGGAGACACAGCCAGGACAGAGCCTGCCTGTCTGTCACCGAGGGGCAGCGACATGGAGGGGGGTTGGGGCCCACCCAGCCACAGGCACTGCCCACCTTTGGGAACCTCTCCCGGTACACGTGATTCATCATGACGATCTCATTGTCGAAGGTTCCTGTTGTGCGTCCAGGGCTGAAGGGGGGTGATGATCAGCTTGTGATATAGGACCTGAGGCCCAGCCCAGGGGAAGGGGGCTGAGCCAGGCTCGGACAGGGTCAAGGCCAGAAGCGGGGAGGAGCCATGTTTTCATCCAAAGCCAGCCCAGGGAGATGCCAGGGCATGGGCTAGAGGTCAAAGCCCACCTGAGGCTACGGGAGCGGGGTCGAAGGCGGGGCGAGCGGTGGCCACCCTCCTCATCAGCCACACTCTCCGAGCTGCGGAAATGCTTGGACAGGAAACGCAGTTCGTCTGGCGTCGGCTGGAAAGGAAGCTGGTGGAGATGCTCCCGGGAGGATGAGCTCGACTGGTAGGAGGGGGTCAGAGTCACGGGTTGATGGTCAGCACCACAGCCAGGACCCCAGCACTACCCCCGCCCCCAAGGCCCAGAATGCCTGGCTCCTATCCCTTAATACCCCACGTTGATGCCCCCTCCTCCAAGAAGTCCTCTCTGCCTGTTCCCCATGGCAGCGCCAAGATCCCCTCTGGCCAGGCCCTGTGATAACCTGTGTAGCCTAGGGGAGCTCCTGGGCTAAGGCTGGGTTCTCTAGGGTCCCCCACATCGCCTGGAACACAGCACAGAGGCAGCGGCCAGGAATCTGCTGACTGCACAGCTATCTGACCCCTTGAAAAACACAAAGACACGTCCCCGCAACCCTGCACCCGCCCGTCTGCCCGCCAAGGTGGGGCTGTAGGTACCGAGACCGTGGAGCTGGGTGTGTTGGTTCCATAGCCGGAAGACGGGAGGGACGCGAGGGACCATCTCCTGCCATCGGCCCTGGAAAGGAGAACCAGGATTGGAAGGAAGACAGGGCCCCTGTGGTTTGTGGCTGCCAGATTCTGGCCCCACTGAGGACGGACTCCGTACGGCCGAGAACAGCACGTCAGGGCGGGCAAGTCCTCTGTTTCTTCCTCGTCCTTTAGGCCTCTCCTCCAGGAGTCCTCCCTGACTCCAGCAGCAGGTGCCCGGCCCCCGCCCCCCGCAAAGCTGCCACCCCTCGGAGTTGCACCTGCTGGGGACATGCTGGCTGCCTCCGCCAGACTGAGGACTCCCCAAAGACCAAAGGCCAGCCCCCGGTTCCTCAGCCTCCCAGCGGGCACTCAATAAACGCTGAATGAATAAGTGACGTGTAAAAGCCCAGCACACATGCCCTGGCTGGGGTAGCTCAGTGTGTTAGAGCGTCGCACCAATCGCCAAGATTACGGTTCAATCCCTAATCAGGGCGCACATCCAAGAAGCAAGCCATGAATGCATAAATAAGTGGAACAAGTTGATGTTTCTCTCCCCCGCCCCTCTAAAATCAATCAGTAAATTAAAAAATAAAATAAATGCCTGGCATGTAACAGATCCTCCATGAACTCTTGTTAAACTCCTATTAAATGAGTAAATTGCTTTCAGTGAATTAGTATTTCTTAGACCTGGTGGCGTCCCCTCTCACCCCCACCCCTAGAGCTCGTTGACATTACCTGTCCGTCCGAGAGATGTGGCTGCAGAAGACCGAGGCAGGGGCGGAAACCAGAGGGAGGGACCAACACCGGGCAGGGCCGGGGAGGGGAAAAGGCCAGTGAGGAGGCAGGTCCATCCAGCAAACACACCCTGCCTGTCCCCTCGGCCGTCACGAGGACACCCTCCCCCCAAGCCAGGGACCACTCACCTCCGGGCAAAGGGGAAGTTGACAGCTGACACAGCCGAGAAGTTCCGGGGACTGTCCAGGGGGCTGTTGCCTGCTGATCAGGAGGCCAGGGGAAACTGAGTCATCAGGGGCGGAGAGAGGACACAGCACCCACCCACCTGCTCCCGTGCTCACCGGTTGGGACTGACAATGGTGACAGAGGCCTGGAAAGGGTTGGTGAGGGTGTTCCTACCACGAGGCTCTTACGGTTCCCGCTGCGGCAGCTGTAGGGGCAGGTGGGGGTAGGGTTAGGCGTTGGCCCAGGCTGAGCACACGTGCAGCTGGTTTGGGGGCAGGACAGGAAACTGGGCACGACCACTCCCGCTCCGCCCTTAACTGGACTCCCCCATGGCCCAGTGGGATCATATTTTCCAAATATTATTTTTATTAAGTCTGCTATTACTGTTATTATCAGTGGTGGCATGAAGCACTTCCGGCCTCCTGGTGGTCACTGCACACAGCCAGGAGCAGCTGGCCTGACTTTGCAGGCTTCGGTGTTCACACTCCCACCCCCACACCGTTCCCATGCTGTGGCCACTGCCAGGAGCTCTGGGAAATGAGGCAGAGGGTGGAGAGGGCCCTGGAGCCCACAGGTGGGTTAAGGCAGGCCCCCACCCCACTCCATGCACTTTTCCCCAGAGCCACTGCCCCATCTCTTGACAACACTCCTCCCCCATCATGCCCGCGCCCCCCAAAAATGCCAGCTTGACCCTTAAAAACCCTGAAGTCCCTGGGCCGCCGTGGCTCAGTGGCTGAGTACCCATCTATGAACGAGGAGGTTATGGTTTGATTCCCGGCCAGGGCACATGCCCAGGATGCACATGCCAATGTGGGGCGTGCAGGAGGCAGCCGATCAATGATTCTCTCTCATCATCGATGTTTCTATCTTTCTCTCCCTCTCTCTTCCTCTCTGAAATCAATAAAAAATATTTAAAACAAAACAAAACAAAACAAAAACCTAGAGTCAGGATCTTGTGCAGTTGTGCCCTGTCTTCTGTTCCGCCAACACATTGCATTGCTTGCCTTCCTTCCTTCCTTCCTTCCTTCCTTCCTTCCTTCCTCCCTCCCTCCCTCCCTCCCTCCCTCCCAGCTCCTCTGGCCACCAGCCCCCGGCTCAGCCTGAGCCGACCTGTACCTTGTGCCCTGCCCCAGTGCCCACCCTGACAGAGGGAAGTTGGGAACGACATTGTCTCCAGCCACCCCCCCA
>NW_006288873.1:243879-245518 GCF_000327345.1 Myotis davidii | reverse complement strand
CAGAACAGTCGCCCAGCAACAGCTCTACTTGCTTGGCAAGTGCAGCAGCCCACACACCCCAGCTGCCAACGCAGCTCAGCCACAGCACAGCGCTCTGCACGGGGAGGGAGAGGAAACCTCCAGCTTCACAGGAACAGGAACAGTGTCCCGGGGAAGGCACAGAGCAGGCCGAGGTGTGGGAAAGCGGGGTCAGCCACTAACCCAGGCGGCACGCAGGCGTGGGGGCTGGTGTTTGGACCCAGCCTGCGTCCAGCTGTTCCTCTGAGCCTCAGCTCCCCGTCTGTACACCAGGCAAGGGGCTGGGAAGATCTGATAAAACCGATATGCCAAGCTCCGCGTTGGGCCAGCGTGGGGTAAATAAATGGTGGTGGGGACAAGTACTGTCGGCTTGCAGGGCCTGCTGCATTGTCACAGCGCAGGTCATGCCTCCCCAGATAATTAAGTCACCCTGTGTCAATCCCAACAGGCCAGGAGGTGGGAGAGACCAGATGTACCCATTTCCCAGCCTGGAGAAACTGAGGCCATAGAGCCACAGCCCCAGGGATTGTCTTCTCGACTGAGGTGCAGAAGCAAAAGTGAAACCCACAGGTTCCTGCAAAACTTCCTGCCCACCCCCACCTTCACACACAAACCAGTCCCACATCCTCTCCCTGCCCCTCACCTGGTTCCTTACCCCCACCCCCTCTCCCATCATTAGTCACTTTCAGTAACATTTGGGAAAAACACTTGGCGGCCTCCCTCTTACTCGCAGGTGGGGTCTTTTTGAAATCAGTACTGGCAGATGTCAATGGGGAAGTGAGCATCTACTGAGCGCTGACCACCTGCACAGCCCTCCCTGGAGAAGGCCCAGGACCCGGAGGGCCAGTCATCACCCATGTGGTTCAACAGATAATGAGAATATGGCAGAGAACAGGGGCCGGAGGCCAGTTTCCTGCAACCAATCCCTGAGGTGCTCATAAGCCCTCTACGGCCCTCCAGGGGCTGGGAGACGAGCCTAAACCCTTGGACTTGACATTCAAGGCTCCACCGCCCAGCCTCTGCCTGTCGCGCCCCTTTGGGAAACGTCCCAGCCCAGCACCCCTGAGACACCCAAGCGCAGAGAGATAAAGGAACGGGTTGAGGTCACACAGCCTGGCAGTGGCCGCGCTGGCATTTGAATCTAGGTCCGGCGGAGCCCAGAGCCCTCGCTCGGTCTCTGGTTTTCAGAAGGGGAAACTGAGACCCCAAGTCAGGCCAGGCTGTGTTCCAGGTTAAACCCAGCCTTTGGCGCTCCTGACACACGCTCGCCAGCCGCGTGCAGTAAATGTTTGTTTGTGAATCAACATTTCTAGCTGGGCCTCAGGGAGAGATCAGCGTCAGTTTTTCCAAGAAGCACCTCCCCCGTTCGGCCCGGGACGAGAGCCCTGGGTTCGAATCCCGTCTCAACTCACTGCTGCCTCATTAGTACCCCAGCTGCGACCCTGACCGACACACACCCACCCCAGTGCGGGGAACGAGGGGCCCAAGAAGGGTGTCGGGGACACCTGCGGATGCCCCGATCCCAGAGCGTCCTTCTCCGTCCCCCTGCCGTCGCGCACAGTGGCCCTCGCCACGCCGCCCAGACACAGTCCTGGCAACTAGTGTCTACTCCGCCGGCCGC
>NW_006288873.1:239409-243438 GCF_000327345.1 Myotis davidii | reverse complement strand
CACTCAGGGCCCATCCAGCGGCCAGGCCGGGCTCACGCCGCCACGCCCTCGCTGGCTCCATTCCTTGGAATACCCTTCGCGTCTGGCAGAATCCAGCGTCCCCTCCTCCGGGAAGCCCTCCCTTATTTCTCTCGGGTTTGTCTTCCCCGGGCTGGGGCTCCTCGGTTTCCAGCATCTCCCTGTACTGGACTGGCACCGAGGGATTGTCTAGCGAACTGAGTCAGGGCCTCTGACACGCTATGCCCTCTGCCTGTCTGTGCGACAGAAAGGCCATCAGCCTGGCTGCACCCAGGAATGTAATGCTGGATGTAATTTTGCAAGTCTCAGTCTTTCAACTATAAAATGGGAGGAAAACAGGCTGACAATATTATGCAAATTTATGTAAATGAGCCCCAGGCTAACGTCCAGGCCTCTGTTTCCCCATCTACACACATCCCTCGTGAAAACGGAAAGAATTGGAAGCACAGAAAGTGACTGTTACCCGGCTGGGGGTACAGTACGTCCCGTTCACTATGGAAGGAGCAATGTCTCACACAGTACGCAGTAAATGAATGCTTCCTCCTCTCCTGACGGCCACAGTAAGTCCGGGTCAGGATCACTGAGGGGGTGGGGGTGGGGCCCTTCACAGGCAACATGACACTTGGGTAACTGGCCCAGGGCTGACGCTGCCACCCAGATCACATGTCTGCGAAGGGAGACTGAGGTATAGGGGGCACGCGGCTGCCTAGTGTGTAGCCCTAACCTGCTTGTCTCTCTTGCTACTGATTTTTCTTCTCAAGTCTTTCTCAGGCTCCCCCTCCTGTCCCCTCATGTCCATGTCACCCTCAGTGGCCCACCTTGTCCAGCTCTCTATTGGGTATCTCCCCAGGAATGCTCTCCAGGTTACCAGACCAAGCCATTGGGAGCAGGAGCTGTCTCGGGCAAGAGGAGTGTAGCCCTTCCCACCTGTCCATGAGCTGCCCTCACCCCTCTCAGTCCCATTCTCTGTGTGGCTTCCAAGTACCCTGGGTAGAAAATCCAAATTCTTTCTATCCTTGGCATTCAGGGCCCCAGAGACAACACTCCTCCGATGATGCTGTTCCTGCCTGGAATGGCTTCTGTTGCCCCCTTGCCTGTGAGGGCCCAACTCAGGACCTTCTTTAACTCCTCTTACCACCACCATCACCACCACCACAGGCAGTGCCCTCCCAATTGCTTCCCTTTTGTCCATGCCACAAGCATTAGCTGAGCACCTGGTGTATACCTGGCTTGCCCTGAAGGTAGAGGATGGCCAGGACAGATCCAGGTCTGGCCCTCAAAGTTGCTCCCAGACCTCTGGGAGAGAAAAATAACCCAACAGTCACACAAGAAAACATGGAAGTCACACCCATGATGGGATCTGGACGAGAGAAATGGATGGGTGTAATGGCTGTAACCAGGGCTTAGGCACCTTAAGTAGGGCTTGATGGATACTTGAAAAAAGAAGAAAAGAGGAAATGGAGAAAATAAACCTCTGGGCAGAAAGGACAGTGAGTGCCAAGGCCCTGAGGCTGTTCTAGCTCACATGCTGGCCGTTCAGGAAAGTTCAGGAAGCTGCTTGGCTAGAGCAGGGTGAGTGATGAGGAGATGAACGAGGAGGAGGCAAGGGCATCAAAGGGGCCAGACCCAAGAGGCTCTGAGGCTGAGGGGACAAACGGGGGCCTGTTTTTAGGGTGTTTAGAGGCAAAGACCCATTTCCTTGCCTGGCCCAAGGCAATGAGGATCTGCTGCCCCCTGGTGGCGAGTGAGGTAGTCCCATGACTTAAGCACACGCCCCAGACTCTGCCTCCATTTCCTCCTGCTAAAACTGGCTGGTCTCTAACACTGTCTCCCAGGTGCCCCTGGACAACATAATCTGAGGTCCTATGCCTCTGAGATCCTGAATGTCCTCCTTTGCTAAATGGGGGCGACAGCAGTCCCTGCCTCTGGACACCCGAAATGGTCCAGAGCCACCATCACCTACCCAGATGTTGACCTAGCCGCCTCCCTGCCTCTGCCATCTCCGTTCCTGCCCTCTGTCCCAGAAGACCTTTCTTCCCTTTAAGGCAGCCACAGAGGCTTTAAAAATCTCAGTTCTGCCCCAGGACCTTTGCACATGCAATTCCCTCTGCCTAGTGCAGTGGTTCTCAACCTTCTGGCCCTTTAAATACAGTTCCTCATGTTGTGACCCAACCATAAAATGATTTTCGTTGCTACTTCATAACTGTCATGTTGCTACTGTTATGAATCATAATGTAAATATCTGATATGCAGGATGGTCTTAGGCGATCCCTGTGAAAGGGTCGTTCAACCGCCAAAGGGGTCGCAACTCACAGGTTGAGAACCGCTGGCCTGGTGGTTCCTCCCTAGTTCTGTCCACACCTCAGCTCAAACATAACCTCCTCCGAGAGGCCCCTGTCTGAATGTATCTTGTCTGTCCACTCACTTTCATTGCCCACTTCCTGAGCCCTGTGAGTGAGGGACTATGTTCATTTTGCTCACAGCTATATCCTTAGCACCTGGCACACAGTGGGTGCCTAACCAATGCTGTTGACTACATGAAGGTATCTGCCTATTGCCCAGTACCCAGTATGGTTTCCAAATTGTTCTCCCTTCTCCCCTTTAAAGGCCTGTCGGAGGAGCCTGAGCAGCTCATTCACACTAAGGTGCAAAGGACCTGGGCCACCAAATCCTAGACACCACTGACACGCACATCCGTCCGCCCCGAGCTGTCCAAGGAGCCCATGATCACCCTGGTATTCCGTCCTGTCCTGGGCAAGACCCTGAGCCCCATCAGTCACAGAGGGTGGCTCAAACCCTTGACAGACGGGTGGCCACGCTGGCCCTGCGGCTTAGCGCCCATACATACTGGACCAAGAGAACCGGTGTTTCCTCTCGGAGCCTACGTTTCCTCAGTTGGGAAACAGGGTCACGAAGGGTGCCTCCCTCCAAGGGTTGAGGAGGGAACTTAAGGCTGATGCTCAGTCAAGCTGGTTTTTTTCTGCCTGCACTTCTTTACCTGGTTAAGTTCAGTGGTTGGGGCTGTAATGGTGAACTCTTAACCGTGAGTGTGTGTGTGTGTGTGTGTGTGTGTGTGTGTGTGTGCATTCAGAGGGAGGAGTTTCTGGCCAGCTGAGCTGGTTGTGGGGAGGATTCCTGAGGCTGGGAGCCAGGCTGATTCAGCAGGGAGGGTTCTGAGCAGGCTGGGAACCCAGCATCTGTCTCAGGACCTTGGGCAACAGCTCAAGCTCTGGCCTCACCTTGGCCACCTGTCGGACAGGGGACCTGCTGGCTATGGCTGAAAATGGAATTTCCCCATCAGCACCCCAGTGTGGTTCACCGCGCCATTTTATGTAGGGGTAAACTGAGGCCCGGAAGGCGAGGTCAGCAGCCCACAGTACCTGGGGGAGGGAGCTGGGTTTGGGGACCAGGGCATATCTGAGCCCGACCCTGCTGGCTATCACTTACCTCCAGGGGTGCAGTCCCAGGGAGGGGCTGCAGGGGCTGCAGGGGCTGCTGGGGCTCAGCAAGGACGGGCTCTGGCTACTCGGAGACAGACTGCAAAGAAAGAGGCCCGGACGGTGAGCCTGGCCGCGGCCCCTGCGTGTGGCCCAACCCGAAGGCCGGACCAGGAGGGGGCCCAAGGCCCGGGATTCTGGGTCTCCTGCAGGCCTCGAGGGCGGGGCCGGACCGATCACCCAGGAAAGCTCCCTGGAGGCAGCGGTGCGACTCTGAACGACTTGGATAGAGACGCAGGGGAAGGGTGGTGGTCAGCCTGCCCCTCCCCCCTGCTTCTCCCTTCCCCAGCCACTCACTCGAGGGTCAGCGCCGGGATGTGCAGCTTGTCCCTTCGGGACTTCATGGCGAGGCCGGGCCGCGTCTACACGGTCGGGTACCGACGCCCCCTTTGTGGTCCCCAAACCCGCTGGTGGCGGGATCCCACAGGGACCGACAGATGCGGACGTGGGGACAGCACCCCAGGCAGACGCGGCGTGCGGGCTGGGCCGCAGGGGGTGTGGGGGGCGGGCTCTC
>NW_006288873.1:236641-239298 GCF_000327345.1 Myotis davidii | reverse complement strand
TGTCCTCCAACCCCGGCACTGGCGACCCCTGGCGGCGGGTCTCGGCCTCTGTGCGCACTCTCCAGGCCCGGGCCACGCCTCCAGGCCAGTGCTCCGCGGGTCCCTAGGCCAGGAACTCCCGTCCCGCCCCACATTCAGATTCGACTCTGGCCCCACCCGCCCTTTCCTCTGAGAAGCCGTCCCTACAAGACCCCGAAGGAGGGGGTCGTCTGTGGCTCTGGCCCCCTTAAATCTCTGGGTGGACCCAGTCCGGCACACCGCAGGTGGCAGAGACTAGACAACCCTTAGGTCTTTGCTCCGGTCCTGCCCCGCGATGTGGACTTTGCCCTCCGTGGTTCGGACGGATTCACTGTCCACCCCACCCCCAGCCTGGGCAAAGGCTACTATCCGAGCATGTCCAAGACCCAGCCCCTGTTGGGCTACCAGGCTCTCCCCGCCAGCTGCATTATCCCCAGTCCAAGGAGAGCAGATGGTCAGGGCTTGAGGGTCACTCTGTACTCGTCTCCACCATGAGATTTCAAACTGTCATCCAACACCCTGGACCTCTCCTTTCTTTTCTCCCTCCACCTCCCTTGTGCTCACTCCAGCTACCCCTGTCTCCAAGCTGTTCTTCCAATGCCAAACTGGCTCACACCTCAAGACCTTCGTCGATGCTGTTCCCTTTGTCTGAAATGCTGTTCCCCTTAGACTTTTCCCTTGGCCTCTTCCTCCTGTTCCAGATTTAGGCTCAAATGTCACTTCCTTCAAGGCTAAAGCCGCCCCGCAGTCCCTCTGTTTGTCTCTGTTTCATTTCTCCCCTTCAAAACCACTTCACCATCCCTCTCCCCACGAGAGTGAGAGCTGCATGGGCAGGGCCCAGCAATGGCTAGTCCCCGTGTCCCTTGTGCCTGGAACAGGGCCTGGCACACAGGAGGGGCTCAAAACAGGTGTGTTAAGTGAATGACTTCCCTGGTGGGCAAGAAATTTGTACTCCCAACTTGGTTGAATACAATCTCCAAAGAGGGGGTGTCTGCACTCATGCACCTCCAGACCATCAGCACAAGGTAAACCCCGCCCCCACCAGGGCTTTGTTTCCCCATCTGTTAACCAGCAACCGTACTGAACAAAATGTTCTCTGAACTTTTGGGATCCAGAAATGCCAACCTACAGGACACTTATGTGACCCTGAAGGATACAGTTTTCTACCCATGTTCCCTGAAAGAGCTCCCCATCACGGGAGGCATGTAAGCGGCTGCCAGGACATGAGATTGTAATTCTCGAGAGTCTGGACTCCTGATGCCAGAGGAGTTTGTCCCCTTCTGAGCTGGGTGCCTCTGAGCCAGTGATGTAACCTCCTTTACATCTCATTTCCTCATTTGCAAACTAGCCTGGGCCTCCCAGCCTGCGGTGAGGCCAAGTGAGGTACTTGTGAATTACTTTGCAAACACCAGGCGTAGGAGGATCAAGGTGAGAAGCTTTGCTGTAATTATTAAACAAATTCACAATTTGGAGGTTGCTGCCGAAATATCTGTGCCCAGCACCATGGGCCCCCCACCCAGCCAACCGGCCCCCGGTAAACTCACCCCCGTCCACGGCGAGGCAGGCTCAGTTCCTTCTGAAAGAAGATGAAAATGGGTCATTTCCAGAGAGACAAGCCCTTTCACCCCTGGCCCTCCACCCATCTCACACCCCAGTGGCCCCATGCTCACCCTGCCCCAGCCTATGGCTTCTTTCTGCTTTCCCCTCATACTGGCCTCAGCTCTGCCTCAGAATCTTTGCACCAGCTGTGTCCACCACCGGGATCACTTTCCCTCTGGTGCTACTTCATTGCAGCTCACATCTCAGGTCTCAGCTCACTCAGCCCTTCCTCCTGAAAGCCCTCCTGGACTCCCAATCTACCTCCTTGCCCAGTTCACACCCTATTTGTATGACAAATAACTCCATTATTTAAGATAAACTAGTTACAGTTTAAAAGACACATGTCGATAGTGGCTAACTACTAACAATCTGTTGAGAAAAGAGAGGTTCCTGAGACAGCCTCACCCCGCCCCTCTCAGATCTGAAAGCCATTCCTCCTTCACCCTCTGCAGAGCCTCTTCAGGTTTGGGTCGTGGGCACTGGTGGGAAGTAGGGCGCTGACCAGTGTCTCACTACTGAAGACCCTTTTGGAGCTCAGCAAGCTGACCTGCCTCACCCTGGGTGCCCTCACACATGAAAGACAAAAAAAAGCCCTGTGCTTGGGGTCCATTGTGACCCCAGAGTCCACCCTCAACTGTGGCTCACCCAAGAGGGTTTTTAAATTCTCAGAAGACCATGTAGCACAAGTTTAGAATCTGGGGACATCACTGAGACCTGGGTGATCTGTTCTCTCCTGGCTGTGGGACCTAGAATAAGTGGCCTGTACTCCGTGCTTAAGTTCTCTCTTCTGCAATTTGGAGATAACATCAGGAGGTTCCGGGTAAATCAGCCATTTTTATTTTTATTATTACTGTTGCTGTGTGTTGCTGCGCTCAGCAAGACTCTCCACAGACGATCAGAATAACCAGTAAATTTGACATTTGCCGAGCTGCCTACTGCGCATCAAGAGCAGGGTCTGTGTTTGTTTGTTTTTTTACAGGCAGAGAAACTGAGGCGCGGAGGGAAGCCAGCTGCCCATGCCTCTTGGCTGAGAAGGCGGG
>NW_006288873.1:232868-235867 GCF_000327345.1 Myotis davidii | reverse complement strand
TCCCTCCATCATCTGCTTCCGCCCTCAGGCCCCCCTCTCTCTCTCTATAAATATATACTAGAGGCCCCCTGCGAGAAACTCTTGCAAGGGGCTCTGCCCTCCCAGCCTTGGCTTCATCTGGAAGGTCGTCCTGAACAACGTCCAGAAGGATGTCTGGTCTAATTAGCATATTACTCTTTTATTATTATAGATATATATTTTTTATTGACTTCAGAGAGGAAGGGAGAGGAAGAATTAGATAGAAACATCAATGATGAGAGAGAATCATTGATTGGCTGCCTCTTGCATGCCCCCTACTGGGGACCAAGTCCGAAACCCATGCATGTGCCCTTGACCAGAATCAAACCTGGGACCCTTTAGTCCACAGGCCGAGGTTCTATCCACTGAGCCAAACTGGCTAGGGCCTCAGGCCCCTCTCAACTGGCTGTTCCCCCAGAGTGGAGTGGCGCCTGCCTAGAGGGGAGTAGGAAGGGGACCATGATTCACTGGAACTGCCTTTTAAAAATATTTACAGCCCAAGCTGGTTGGCTCAGTGGATAGAGTGCCGGCCTTCAGACTGAAGGGTCCGGGGTTCGATTCCAGTCAAGGGCACATGCCCAGGTTGCGGGCTCCATCCCCAGTAGGGGGCGTGCAGGAGGCAGCCGATCAATGACTCTCGTCACTGATGTTTCTATCTCTCTCCCTCTCCCTTCCTCTCTGAGATCAATAAAGATATATTTTTTAAAATAATATTTACAGCATCATCTTCTGTGCTTGGCTGGGCTTGGCCATGCTGCCTCCCCTCCAGAAGTCTCAGCTCCACCCTGAGGAATCAATCCCCAGTCGGGAGAAGACAGAGCAGGACATAGATACCCCATCTGGAGGCATTAGAGGGGACCCAGAGGGAGAGAAGGGGCTGGAGGGGGGTGTCAGGCTGGCCAGCAGGCTAGTGGGGAACAGTAGGCTGGAGGTGTGACAGCAAGGTGGGCAGCAAGCCCCGTGGGGAGTTCTCCGCTGGAGCCGAGGGGGGAGATGTCATCGAGACCACATGGAAGGAGCACTGGGGCTTCCGGGGAGAGAGTAAGTGGAACTGGGCCCTGAGGAAGGAGGCAGCAGGATGGATCTTCCCTCAGCAGCAGACACACAACCCAGACACAGGCTCTCGCCAGCTTCTCTGCCCCTGGACACTCTGTCTGGGGACCTGGTCTTTTAACATTCTGTCGTTTGCAGGTGGGAGATGATGGAAAAACAGTGGTGGTGGTAATCACGGCTCCTGGTCACCGGCTCCTATACATGCTCCACAGAAGTCCGAACCTCACCCGAACCAGGAAGGTCCGGTCTCCCTCCTCCCCTGACCCACAGCCAACACAAGCCGGTGGCCGGCAAACCCGTGGCTCCATAACAGGTGGCCCACGGGCCAGTGCGGGGATGGTTTGGAGGAGAAGCAGGACATGCCTGGATTTAAATCCTGATTCTGTCACCTACTTGATGTGACACCCCAGCAGCGGCTACATTTCTCTGAGCCCCCATTTCCCCTTTTGAAACATGGGACTCAGCGGGGGCCGGGCGCTTCCTCACAGTGGAACAGGCCCCACTTCCTGACGTTAGCAGCGCCCCCACTCGCCTACCAAAAGGCTGTTTCTCTATTTTAAGAGGCCGCGGGCGGGGCTCGAGTCTAACTGGGGCTTCAGGCGGAGCCTATCCCTTCGCAATACCCCACTGCTCACCAGCCCTGCGCCACCCTCTCCTCCACGCCCAGGCCCCCCACTCCAGTCTCTGGCCTCCGCCTACCCTTCTGCTCCCCACCCCCACCACGCCCTGGAGGGGGGGTTCTGCCCCGCAGCCAGGCCCGCGCCCTCCATATCACCTCCCCCTCTCCCCCCTCCCCGTAACGCACCGCCCCTCATCACCTTCAGGAGTTCGCAGTCCTGGGACTCCTGTCCCGCAGCAGCCTGGGTCCCGGGCGCGCCTTCCCCCTTTGCCAGCCTCAGTGCCCGCCACCCGCCATCCTTTCTAATTCCAGCTGCCCTCAGCTTCTTTCATTTTCCCAAACATCCTGCCTCCTCTGCCCCAAGGCCACCGGCAACGCTTGGTCAGGCGCCATGTCCTGGTGTGCCTGAGCGCCCCCCATCGCAGCTGACCACCGCGCAGGGTCACCGATGAAGGTCCCCGGCCCTCATCTTTCCCGCCAGGAGGGGAGGTCCAGGAGGAGGGAGCCGCGAGGCGCGGAGGGTCCCGCTGCCTCTGCAGAGCCGGGCACACCGAAGGCGCTCAATACATGTTTGTTGGGTCAATGACGACTCCCAGGTTCCCCTCTGCAACCTGGTGGCTTCAAAAAGAGTGTGGCCTAAGCCCTTAGGGAAACGGGCAGATCCTCTTAATTCCCGCGGAGCGCAAAGGAGTTGCCGCCGCTGTGCAACCTCCTGAATGCCAGCCCCGGTCAAAAAAGGGGAGCTCTTATGGCTCACAGGGAAACTGAGGCCGAGGAAGCAAGGGTGCCTTCTGTACCCGCTGCCCACCTCCCACAGAGCCAATCACCAGTGTCTGGGAGAGCTGGTGAAGGACTCCAGGTTACATCCCTGCCGGGCGACCTCGGCTTAGCGACATTCCCAGACTCCGTTTCCTCCTCTGACAGGTGGGCATCTGGACAGCCCCAACCTCCCTGGCTTGCCTTCGGGGTGAGCTGAGGCAGGAGCAAGGGGGCAAGTTTTAATACCCATTAATTAATGACTGTATCGCTCTAATGGGATTAATACAACGATGAACATATGGTGAGCGCCCATGGGTTGCTGTTGCTCCTATTATGATTAGAGCGGCTGGTGGGGGAAGGCCAATCTCTCAGCCCCTTTCTCTCGGGCGAGCGCTTGCAGCCTCAGTTTCTCCAAATGTCCAAGGAGCCATATCCCGTTCCCACCAGGCGAGCGCTTGGAGAAGCAGGTGCGCAAGAGGGAGAGATCAGAGCGCGCCCCGCCCTCTGCCTCAGTTTCCCCTGGCCCGCCGAAGCCCCGCCCCCGTCCCAG
>NW_006288873.1:228764-232816 GCF_000327345.1 Myotis davidii | reverse complement strand
GCCATTCATCAAGCCGGTCAGCTGACGCGGACTGACCCCGCCCCTCCCGGGGAGCCCTCCTTGGAGGCCCCACCCCATTGGGCGAGCCGGCCCTGCCCTTCTAGGCCCCGCCCCATCCTGAGCCCAGAAGTAAACATTTTTCAATGAATCTAGAAAGAAGGGAGCATTATCATCCCCATTTTGCAGATGAGGGAGCTGCGGGCCCAAGAGGTTAATCTGTTTGCCCAGGGCACACAACAAGGCTGGTAGGGTGAGGTGAGGCACTCACCTTCGTGCAACATTTAAACCTCTCCCCAAACTCAATATTTTTAAAAAAATCAAAACTAATACAATAATGCATGACCTACGAAATGTCAACATGTTAAATAAAGACAGGACCAAGCTCTGCCCCTGCACTACCTTGCCTCTTTTGCCTCCCCCTAATCCTGATCTTAGTCCCAATAAAATTTTATTTATAAGAACAGGCCGTCACTGCAGTTTTGCCAGTTTCTTTTCTTTTTTTTAAAAAAAATCTTCACCCAAAGACATGTTTTTTTAATTTTTACTTATTTTAGAGAGAGGAAGGGAGAGGGAGAGAGAGACATCACTGTGAAAGAGAAACATGGATCGGTTGCCTGGGGCAGGCACTGCAACCTGGGATGGAACCCTGAACCCAGGCATGTGCCCTGACTGGGAATCGAACTTGCGACCCTTCGGTGCAGGGGAGGACGCTCCATCCAATTGAGCCCCACTGGCCAGGGCTGCCAGTTTCTTTTTTGAGGATGGTTGCCTTTGAAGAGTGCCAAACTGGATATCTGGCTAAGTGCCTTATGTGAACCACCTCCTACAAGTATCTGATGATGACTGTTCAGCCCCGCTTGACAGAAGGTGAACTCAGGCTGGGAAAAGCCTACAGTCCCAAGATAGCATCCATGTTCTCTGTTTTCCTGGGCCTCCCACGGTCTCTGCAGCTGCAGGCTCCCTCGGCTGCCCCACTGTTGGACCTGGTCATTAGAGTATGTCGGGCTGAAGGGGTCCCTCAGGAAGGTCACCCACCCAATTGCCTGAGAGGTTCTGTAGGACTCACCAATTATGGTGACCAGATTGGGCAAATACAAATACAGGACTCCCAGGCAAAACGTGTTCTCATACACATTTTTAAATTGACATATAATTCACATACCATAAACTTCTCCTTTTAAATTGTACAGTTTTGCCGGCCCGGCATGGCTCAGTGGTTGAGCATCGAACTGTGAACCAGGAGGTCACAGCTCAATTCCTGGGCAGGTACCTGCCCGGGTGGTGGGCTCGATCCCCAGTGTGGGGCGTGCAGGAGGCAGCCCATCAATGATTCTCTCTCGTCATGGATGTTTCTATCTCTCTCTCCCTCCTCCTTCCTCTCTGAAATATATTTTAAAAAATAAAGTGTACAGGTTTGAGATTGTTAAGCAATTCACAGTTGTGCAACTAGCACCACTATTTAATTCCAGAACGTATTTGTCACCCCCAAGAGAAACCCCGTTCCCATGAGCAGTCCCTCCCCATTCCTCCTCCCCCAGCCCCGGGCAACCAGCAATGTGCTTTCTGCTTCTATGGATTTGCTTGCTCTGGACATTTTATATAAATGGGATCATGCAACACGTGACCTTTTGTGCCTGGCTTCTTTTACTTAACACCATGTTTTCAAGATTCGTTGTAGCAAATGCCAGTGCTTCATTCCTTTCTCAGGCCGAGGAATATTTGTGCCACTTCTTGTTTATCCATTCATCTGTTAATAGACATTTGCGTTGTTTCCCCTTTTTGGCTTTGCAGCTAGTGCTGCTGTGTACATTCATGTACACGTTGCTGTGGGGGACACTGCTTTCAATTCTTCTAGGTACATACCTAGGAGTGGATTCCTGGGTCATATGGTAACTCTATAGTTAACTTTTTCAAAAATTTCCAGACTTTCTCCAAAGCAGTCTGCGTTCCCTCAAAATTCTTATGTTGAAATCCTCACCCCCAGGACCTCAGAATGTGACTGTATAAGGAGAAAGCACCTGCCGAAACCGGTTTGGCTCGGTGGATAGAGCGTCGGCCTGCGGACTGAGGGGTCCCAGGTTCGATTCCGGTCAAGGGCATGTACCTGGGTTGCGGGCACATCCCCGGTGGGGGACGTGCAGGAGGCAGCTGATTGATGTTCCTCTCTTATCCATGTTTCTAACTATCTCTCTCCCTTTCTCTCTGTAAAAAATCAATAAAATACATTTTTTTTTAAAAAGGAAAAAGCACCTTTAAAGAATTCAAGTAAAATGAGGTCACTTGGGTGTATCCTAATCCAGTATGACTGGTGTCGTCATAAGATGAGGAGATTAGGATGCGGACATGCATAGAGCGATGACGATGTGAAGGTACAGAGGGAAGTCGGCCATCCACAAGCCCAGGAGAGAGACTCCAGAAGACACCAAACCTCCTGACACCTTGATCTTGAACTTGTAGCCTCCAGGAACAGATTTCTGTTGTTGAAGCCACTCAGTCTGTGAAACTTTATGTCAGCCCTAGCAAAGGAAGTCAGCCCAGCAGTTAAATTTAGTTTTAGATAAACAATGAATAACTTTTCGGTATATGTCCCATGCATTACGTGGGGCACTGTTATGCTGAAAAGTCATGTGTTGTTTATCTGAAATTCTAATTTAACTGGGTGTTCTGTGTTTTATCTGGGAACTCTACACCAACTGGACTTCAGGTTGTGGCTTGCATATCCCAGGTGATGGAAGCTCATGCCCTATAATGGCCAATTGCTCCGTTTCTGGCTAGTTCTGCTTTAAAATTCTCCTGTAGCCCGGCAGTGTAGCTCAGTGGTTGAGCGTCGTTCCATGAACCAGGAGATTCCTGGTCAGGGCACAGGCCCAGGTTTCGGGATAGGTCATCAGCAGGGGGTGTGCAAGAGGCAGCCAATCAATGATTCTCCATCATTGATGTTTCAATCTCTCCCTCTCCCTTACCCTCTCTAAAATCAATAAAAATATTAATAAAATAAAATAAAAAGCTCTCCTGTAGTCCCGGCTGGGGTGGACATGTGACCTAGAGTCTTTATTCACTTCAGCCACTGTGATTAGTTTAAGGTGGACATGTGACTCAAGCTCAGCCAATCAGAGTCTTCCCTGGGACTTAGTCTGGAATCTGGGGAAAAGAGATGTTTCCTGTACTGGAGGTGGTTGGGCTGGACAGATGGTGAGCTGCTGGATGAGGAGCCACCAGTGTGGTCTCAAATTCCTCTGCTTTATCTGACTAACTCCTACACAGAACTCCTTCCAAAATGACCCCTTCAAATGTCCAGCAGGAAAAAAAAATGTCCAGCAGGGAGCATTTACTGACTGACTGACCGACTGAATGCAATTTTTCCATGTGAACACCTATGCATCCTTCAAAATCCATTTCAGCCTTTTGTCTCATGTACTGAATGATTTCCGGTTCTATTCCCAGTCCGGGCACATGCCCAGGTTTCAGGGTCAATTCCCAGTAAGGTGTGTGCAGGAGGCAGCCAATCAGTGTTTCTATCTCATTGATGTTTCTCTCTCTCTCTCTCCCCCTCAACTTTCCTCTCTCCATAAAACAAAACAAAACAAAACACAATAAAACACACTAAGGAGGAGGAACCAAGATGGCGACATAGGTAAACACCTGAAATTGCTGCCTTGCACAACCACTTCAAAAAGACAACTAAAAGACAGAACGGACGCCGAAACTGGTTTGGCTCAGTGGATAGAGCGTCGGCTTGCGGACTGAGGGGTCCCAGGTTCGATTCCGGTCGGGGGCATGTGCCTGGGTTGCGGGCACAGCCCCAGTAGGGGGTGTGCAGGAGGCAGCTGATCGATGTTTCTCTCCCATCCATGTTTCTGGCTCTCTATCTCTCTCCCTTCCTCTCTGTAAAAAATCAATAAAATATATTTTAAAAAAATAAAAACTAAAAAAAAATAAAGAGGAGGCGGAGCTGCAGGAAAATCTCCAGCCCCCAGAGCCCAGGTCCCAGGTGCACATGCCCAGGGCTGACCCAGCTGGTGCGGCAGCAGCTGGTGTTCCTGGACCAGGGA
>NW_006288873.1:214877-227368 GCF_000327345.1 Myotis davidii | reverse complement strand
CATTCAGTAGTGAAGGTCAGATAAAGAGCTTCACAGATAAGGAAAAGCTAAAGGAGTTCATCACCACCAAACCAGTATTATATGAAATGCTGAAAGGTATCCTTTAAGAAGAGGAAGAAGCAGAAAAAGGTAAAGATACAAATTATGAACAACAAATACGCATCTATCAACAAGTGAATCTAAGAATCAAGTGAATAAAGAATCTGATTAACAGTATGAACTGGTGATTATAATAGAATCAGGGACATAGAAAGGGAATGGACTGTCTATTCTTGGGGGGGAAAGGGGTGTGGGAGATGCGGGAAGAGACTGTACAAAAATCGTTCACCTATGGATGAGGACAGTGGGTGGGGAGTGAGGACGGAGGGTGGGGTGGGAACTGGGAGGAGGGGAGTTATAGGGGGAAAACAGAGGAACAAATGTAATAACCTGAACAATAAAGATTTAATTAAAAAAATAATAAAACACATTAAAAAATCCACTTCAAATTCTCTTTAAGAAACATCAGGGCCCTAACTGGTTTGGCTCAGTGGATAGAGCATCAGCCTACGGACTGAAGGGTTCCAGGTTTGGTTCCAGTCAAGGGCACATGCCCAGATTACGGGCCCGATCTCCAGTGGGGGGTGTGCAGGAGGCAGCCAATCAATGATTCTCTTTCATCACTGATGTTTCACTCTCTCCCTCCTTCTCCCTTCCTCTCTGAAATCAATAAAAATATATTTTTTAAAAAAAGAAACATCAGGGAACATTTATTAAGGGAATATATTTTTTGTGAACTTTTACACATCCATCAAAACCCTACTCAGATGTCTCCATAGGGGCATCAGGAACTGGGATGGTTGAATGAAAGAATGAATTTTTTTCTTGGTAACCTTCTATGTATTCTTTAAAACATCCTCAAATGATCCTTTGCAGACATCAGAAAATCTTGGTTGAGTGAACGAAAACTGTTCTTATGGGTAAATGATGCCTGCTAATGTGTTTGTTAAATAAATTGATAGATTTTTCTCCTTGCGAATTCCTTCTCATCCTTCAACATCCTCCTTGGCTGTCCTCAGGGCCATGAGGGTTTCTTGACCACATGGAGGTAAGCACACTCAGCCCTCCTCAGAGTGAAGGTTACTCCCGAGGGCAGCGGTTCTCAGCCTGTGGGTCACGACCCCTTTGGGGGGTCAAACGACCCTTTCACAGGGGTCGCCTAAGACCATCGGAAAACACATATATAATTACATACTGTTTTTGTGATTAATCACTATGCTTTCATTATGTTCAATGTGTAACAATGACAATACATCCTGCGTATCAGATATTTACATGACGATTCATCACGGTAGCAAAATTACAGTTATGAAGTAGCAGCGAAAATAATGTTATGGTTGGGGGTCACCACCACATGAGGAACTGCATTACAGGGTCGCAGCATCAGGAAGGTTGAGAACCGCTGCCCTAGGGGAAGAAAACGGAAGCCAAGCGGGTAGGGAAGTTCTGTGGCTTCTCTGACAAGATTTCTGATTTCCGGAGGCGGGGAGATGCCTGTAGCCTGCTCCTTCCTGACTTCCCCTCCCCCTGGCTTGTGGGGCATGAAAGTGGGGCAGCCCTGGGGGTATATCCCAGCCTGCTTCTGGGGCACCACGGAGGAACCAATAAAAGTTCTTCAGGGCTTCCTGGCAGGCAGCAGGCGGGCTAAGCGAGGTGGGGTGTGTGTGCAAAGACTTGAAGGTGGGCTGTGGTGAACCTCGGGGTAAACCTTACACTGTGACCTCGATAAGAGTGGAAACATCCCCTCATGTGTGGCTAGGGGCCTGCCCACCAACCCCCATGGCTCCCCAGTGCCCTTGGGGGAAAGCCCAGCCCTTCAATCCGTGACTCCAGGCCCTGGTCCGCGTCACCACCGTCATCTGGCCCCCTGTGTCCAGCTCTCTCCCCACGTACCTCTCTTTCTCTCTCAGTGTTTTTCCAGTAGCTGCTCTGGTGTTGGGGGGTGGGGAAAGAGGTACAACAAAAGCAAAGCCAGTGGGGAGGGAAGGTCCCAAAACAAGCACCCTCTTTATCTTTCTTGCAACCCATTGTGCAGATGGGAAAGCTGAGTCCTAGAAAGGTCAACTTTGGTGGGGAGGGAAGTCGGGGGGGTAGCCCTGGGGCATGTGCCTTACTCTTAAAGGGGCAAAGCTCAGCCACACTGCTGGGCTCTGTCTTCCTATTTCTTCACTTCCAGCCCAGGCTTTGAGTGGTCAGGGCACCTCTGGCCTCAGTTTTCCCATCTGTGAAATGGGGCACATGATGGCATCCCCGGGGTGGGGGTGGGGGCGTGTCTCAGATTGTCAGGAGCGGGTCCATGTGTTTGCCTGTGTCTCCAACCATCTCTTCCATCTTTTTTTAAATTTTCTCTCAACCCCTGTCTCCTTCTCTGTATCTGCCCTTCCCCCAGGCCTCACACATCAGTCCTTGAAATCCATTCCGCCCGCTGGGCCCCAGGCGCTGCTGATGACACTGTGTGGGTCACAGGGTCCTCGTCCCTGCTGTGCCGGGCCGGGAACACTGCCTCTTTGTTCCCGGGGCTCTGACCTCATGGCCTGCTGGACGCCTGACCCTGGCTGGCCCAGCTGGCCCTCGGGACTGAGAGCCCCAGAAAAGGGGCCTCCTTTCTGCCCTCCTGGGCCTCAGTTTCCCCAGATGATCTCCCCCAGCAGAGACCCTCCCCCTGCTCCTCAGTCCCACTGGGCTTCGTGAACATTTTTTTTTTAGCTGAAAATCACATAACATGAAACAAACCATTTAAAAATGCATAATTTTGCCGAAACCGGTTTGGCTCAGTGGATAGAGCGTCGGCCTGCGGACTGAAAGGTCCCAGGTTCGATTCCGGTCAAGGGCATGTACCTGGGTTGTGGGCACATCCCCAGTGTACCTGGGGATGTGCAGGAGGCGGCTGATCAATGTTTCTCTCTCATCGATGTTTCTAACTATCTCTCTCCCTTCCTCTCTGTAAAAAATCAATAAAATATATTAATAAAATAAAATAAAATAAAATGCATAATTCAGTGGCATTTAGCCCATTCACTGTGTTGTGCAACAGGCGCCTCTGTCTAGCTCCAGAACATTTCATCACCCCAAAGAATACCCCATCCCCAGGAGCTGTTGGGGGTGCTCCCTCCCCCAGCCCCTGACAACCACTCATCTTTCCGTCTGTGGATTTGCCTGTTCTGGTCATTCCATGCCAGTGGATCACACATGTGGGCTTTCGTGTCTGGCTTCCGTCGCTCAGTGCCGTGGTTTCAGGTTTACCCATGTGGTAGCATGCATCCTCTCCACGGGCATTTGGGGTCTTTGCTGACAGGGGGGGAAAGGGTGGAACACTGAGACCCCCAGAGGCCCAGACACAGACACAGGAGGAAGGCTAATCTGAGCCTAGAAGAAGCGAAGAGGCTCTTCGGAACGGAGACCCCGGGTGCCCTGAGGCTGGAGTTTGGGAAATGGGAAGGTGAGCATTTTGGGGGGCTGCGTGTTCAGCAAGCACCTCATCATTTGTTGGGAGAGCGACCTCAGATATCCAAGGACACTGGACTCCATTCAGCTCCTGAGTCCCAGAGGTTGTTTGGAGAGGGCGAGAGACCGGGCCAAGGACACAGAGCCCAGGCCACCCAGGGCACGAGCACTGGGGGTCCAGCCGGGGTCTGGGGCCAGCAGAACAGAACCCCAGACCAGGGACCCTGGGTCTGACTTGCCCCAAAAGTGGGTTGTGGCGGCACGAGGCCACGGCCACCCCTGAGCTGACTTCCTGGGTTTCTCTTTCATTTTGACTCACCTGCCCGGGAGGGGCCATGACACTTAACTTTTTTTTTTTTAACCTTTTTACTTTTCTTTCATGCTCAGCTTCAAAGTGTTCTGGGGTGAGGGCAGGGCAGTTGGGGTCTCACTGGCAGCGCAAAAGCTCTTCGGAGGCCACAGGCCCCTGCGTGGACCCGATGGGGTGGCCGGTGGCCAGGCTGGCCCCTCTCCTCCTCTTCTTGCTCCCCTGGCCGTGTGGTAAGTTTCCACTCGGGCGCCCCCGCTTGTCCTGCTGGGGGGCGTGTGTGGGGAGGGCCAACGACCTGGCTCCGGGGCTGGCTTTGCGTCTCTGCGCCTTTCTCTCTCCATTACATGGGCGATCGGTGATCACGGCTTTTGGGGTCAGACTTGGGCACCTCCCCTTTCAGCCTTGATTCTGTCTTATGTAGAATGGGCTGGATGTTTGAGTCTTCCCCACCTCCCGTAGTTCAATGAGAAATGGCCAAGGAAGGGGTAATGAGCAAGGATGTGTATGAGAGACATACCTAACACGGTGTTATGTGGAATCGGTGGGGAGGGGCCCGGCCTCCCGTGGAAGACTGGGTGTGGACTCCTTTTTTTGTTTTGTTATATATTTTTATTGATTTCTGAGAGGAAGCGAGAAGGAGAGAAATAGAAACATCAGTGATGAGAGGGAATCATTGATCGGTTGCCTCCTGCACGCCCCACACTGGGGATCGAGCCTACCAGGCATGTGCCCTAACCAGGAATCGAACTGTGATCTCCTGGTTCACAGGTCAGTGCTCAATCACCGAGCCACGCCAGCCAGGCTGGGTTTGCTCTGCCATTCCAGCTGTGTGACCTTGGGCAACATTTTGCCTCTCTGTGCCTCAGTTTCCCTCTCTGTACACTGGCGATTAGCAAGGTTTCAAGGCTTCTGGGTGTCAGACAGGGCTGAAGATTGGGATGCTGGATTGCTTTGGAGGAGCAGCCTGAGAGATTGAGGGGTGGATGGATGGATGGATGGATGGATGGGTGGATAGGTGGTTGGGTGGAGAGATGGATGGATGGATGGGTGGGTGGGTGGATGGGTGGAGAGATGGATGGATGGATGGTTGGGTGGATAGAGGAATAGATGGATGGGTGGACGAGTGGGTGGGTGGTGCATAGATGGAAAAGCGGGTAAGGGGGTGGTGGATGGCCACTTGGCCACCCCGGGCTGAGCCCCGCTCCCCAGGCAGTGAATGGCGGGGACGGTCATTATCTCTTCGTTGTCTTTACAGCTGAAGCCTGCAATACCAGCAGGTGCAGTTTTCAGGACCCGCCGTATCAGAACGCAGACTCAGGTTGGGACAGTTTCCCATCAAGGTCGTGCTGGGCTCTGACTGACAGATCCCCCACAGCCCTTCCCTCGGCTCCCCCTGCCCAGCCAGAGCCTCGGGTCCACCGGGGCCCCCCGGAACTCCTGCCTGCAGCCTGCCAGCTTGTCCTCACCAAGCTTCGGTGTCCTGGAGCAGCCACCCTCTCTGGGCCCCGTCTCCTCCCTGGCAGGGTGGCAGGGCTGGTGTCTGCCTCGGTTCAGATGGGTCAACATGTGGGGCAGAGTATCTGTTAACTATTTTGAATTTCTAATCCCCTCCCCGGCAGGCACTGCTGGAATATTTAGCCTGGCAACGCACCCCCACTAAGGCTCTGCCACCCAATCTTTTGTTCAAGAGATATTTATGGAGCACACACTATGTGCTCACACAGTCCTAGACATGAAGGAATCAGCTGCTAGCCCAGTCGCCCTCCTAGGGTAGCAGCCTCATGCCGGAGGTCGACAGCAGGTCCACAAATGCATATGCTGCCTGCAATGACATGCACAGAGCTGGCTGAGGGGTGGAGGGGGAGGGGGCTGCTTCCAGTTGGCTGGTTGCGGGGGAGGTGACACTGAAGGAAAACCTGGAATGTCAAGATCTGGGGGCAGGCACAGCATGTGCAAAGGCCCTGTGGTGGGAGTGAGCCTGGTGTGTTTGAGGGCCCAGGAGGAGGCTGGTGTGGCTGGAGCAGGGGGAGCAGGGGGGATGGCAGCAGACAGGAGTGAAAGCGCAGGAGGGTGCTGGGAGCTCGCTGTTCAGACCGTGGAGGCAGGATTTCATAAATGTCACCAAGACTCATCTTGAGACTCCTCCCCTACTCTGGTCTGTTCTCAAACCTCCAGGATTTCCTCCAGGCTCAGCCACAGGCCCCAGAGCCCTGAGCTGCTACCGGATGTTTGGCGCCTGTTACGAATGTTCCTGGGAGTATGAGGGCTCCGCGGCTGGAGTCAAGCACTTCCTGAGGGGCTGGTGAGGACCCCTTCCCAGACCCCAGGCCCTCAGCCACACCCTGCTCCGGCTCCTGACCCGGTGCTCCTGCCCTCAGATGTGTGATCACAGCCCAGGGCTGGTGCCTCCTCCTGGGCCTCAGTTTCTCCTGTGAGCAGGAGGGTGGGGAGCTCTGTGTCGTGAGGGGTCAGCCTGGGTGGGCATCCAAATTGGGCAGCAATCAGCGTCTCTCTAGTCCTTCGTCCATCCTCACCCTCTCACTCATTTGTTTGTTCATCCGTCCATTCACCCATCAATCCATTTCCTCCTCCTCTTTGTGAAAGCTCATGTTGGGAGACCTGGGGTCCCACCAGCCCCTCGATCCCAGGCTGATCTCCGAGGAGCCCCAGGTTTGGGAGGGGGAGTCAGAGGGGAAGAGAAGGAGGCAGGGGTGTGACGCACGCTGCCTGCTGGGCTGAGACCTGGCTGGGATCCACCAGGACCCCAGCTCAGCACCAGCACCCTCCTCCCCGCAGCCTCAGGCCCGGCCACTGCTGCTACTTCCCTGCGGTCTCGGGCACCAAGCTGCAGTTCTCCGAACAGGACGGGGTACCTGTGCTCGACAACGTCACTCTCTGGGTGGAGTCCCGGGCCGCCAACCGGACAGAGAAGTCGCCCGAGGTCACCTTGATCCTATACCGCTCTGGTCAGCACCCCTTCTCGTCCTCCTCTTCCTGCCGCCCTTTCCTCACACAGAGATGCCTCTGGTCCCCAAGCCTAGACCGGCGGGGGGGGGGGGGGGGTGGTTCCGGGGCCCTGACAAAGGGCTTGAAAATTCCACCCACTGACACATCTAACACTGTTGCGTGACTTTGCAGAGCCTGTCATGGCCTCCAGTAACTTGGCAGCCACCACTTTGTTTTTAAATGTATTTTATTGATTTATGTACAGTGTGGAAGGTAGAGGGATAGAGAATTAGAAACCTCAAAGATAGAGAAACCTCAATCAGCTGCCTCCTTCACACCTCCTACTGGGAATATGCCCTAACCCTAACCCTAGCAGTAGCCCTAAACCGAACCCGAACCCGAACCCGAACCCGAACCCGAACCCGAACCCGAACCCTCACCCTCACCCTGACCCTGACCCTGACCCTGATCCTAACCCTACTGCTGGACATTCAGGTTGCTCTGGGTTTCTCCCTGACACTGTAATGGTGCCAAGACCCTGTTGGGTTTTTAAACTGTTGTGGGTTTTTTTATGAGTCAACAACATACATTTATTTATTTTTTTAAAAAAATATATTTTTATTGATCTCAGAGAGGAAGGGAGAGGGAGAAACATCAATGATGATAAGAAAAAAAAAAGAAACAATAGTGATGAGAGAGAATCATTGATCGGCTGCCTCCGGCACGCCCCCTACTGGGGACTGAGCCTGTAACCTGGGCATGTGCCTGGCCAGGAATAGAACGGTGACCTCCTGGTTCATGGGTCAACGCTCAACCACTGAGCCACACCAGCCAGGCAACAACATGCATTTATTTATTTATTTATTTTTAAATGTATTTTTATTGATTTCAGAGAGGAAGAGAGAGGGAGAGCGAGATAGAAACATCAGTGATGAGGGAGAATCATTGATTGATCCGGATCAAGTCCACAACCCGGTCATGTGCCCTTGACTGGAATTGAACCTGGGACCCTTCAGTCCACAGGCTGATGCTCTATCCACTGAGCCACGCCAGCCGGGCAACAACATGCATTTAGCATATAGTTGTGGAGCTGCCCCTGTGTACCACCCTGAGCCATAGGGGCCATAGGCAAGGCCGACAGAAGTCGCAGCCTGGGGTTGGGACTAGAATGAAGCCAGCAAGGGCACCACCTTGTGTACAGAACTTTAAGTGGTGCCAAAAACCCTCGGTGGCTAATAGAAACAATGCTGTAACGCAGTATTTTTAAAAGTCAAAATTAATGTAAAAATCCATGACGAACAAAATATCAAAATTTTAGATAAAGACAGGATCCAACCCTGTACTTGTACAACCTTGCCCCTTGTACAACCTTCATGGAGCCCAGATTCAAGTGGGGGTGATGGATGAGGTGTGGTCAACACACACGGTGAGATACTGCTGGGAGGTCAAGGTGTTGCCTCCGGCTCAAGCTGAGTCCTGAAGGATAAGTGAGTCCAGCAGGAAGAAAGGTTGGAAGTGTGTTCCAGGTGGAGATGTGTGCCACAGCAAGTGCAAAGGCCCTGGGGTAGAATCGGGCATGACAAGATGCTGGATGTCTCTCCTTAGGTCAGGCTCCTTGAAGTGGGCCTAAAAACATTAGTAAGATTTCCCCAATAGTCCTCCAGAAAACAGAATCAATTAATTACCCTCTTGTCAGCAAGGGGCCACCTCACCACAGCTTTGTCAGCAGTGAGCGATAATATCTTAAAGATTTCTTCACTAACAGGATGCTGTGTGTAAATGTTGACTCCCTGACTCGTAGAATTCTAGGCTTAGGCTGCAAGGGTGCCCCTGATTCATGTTTGGGGGACTTGGCTGGCTACCCTGGGTTGGGCGGGGTGTGGGCAGATTTTCTGGAATTTTGGGGACCAAGGGCTCCCACCAATGTCGGCGTCCCCTCCCCATCCTCTGCCTCGGCTTCCAGTTAAGTACGACCCGCCGCCAGAGGACATCCAAGTGTCACGCGTAGCAGGGGAGCTGCACCTGCAGTGGGAGACCCCCGCCCGCCAGGATGGCGCCGAGGTGCAGTTCCGGCGCCGGACGCCTGGCAGTCTGTGGAAGTTGGTGAGTTTGCTTCCCGGGTCAGGGGTGGGCACAGGCCTCTTCCAGGGCACGTTCTCCCTTAAATCAGTGTCATCATCTCTACATCCGTTACCCCTCCCGCCGGCCCCCACGCTCGCCCCAGGTCTAGCCTTTGAGGTTTTTCTGGGGAGCAGCTCTGATGGTGACCGCCCTGTTCACCCCCCCCCCCATGGCCCCCTAATGTCTCCGGGAGGCTTCCTTGTCCCCGGCAGCCCTAGGGGCCCTCACCTGCCTCCGGCCTCCTCTGGCGCCCTCCCGCAAGGCCATCATTCTCTGCTTACCCCTGGGTTTCCAGCCTCCCCACGTAGACTTTCCTCCACTTGCTCGACCCCCTCTTCACATGAGCACGTGAATCCAGCCCCAGGGCCACCTCTTCCAGCAACCGCCCTTCCACACATTCCTTCTTCTCTCTCGCCCTCCCTTCCTTCGTTTTAAAAATTGAGATATGCCCTGGCCGGTGTGGCCCAGTTGTTAGAATGCCATCCGTGCATCCAAGGGTTGCGGGTTCATTTCTCAGTCAGGGCATATACCCAGGTTGCAGGTTGGATCCCCGCTCAGGGAGTATGTGTGACGTCTCTCTCTCACCATATTTCTCTCTCCTTCTCCCTCCCCCCCCCCTCTCTCTCATCAATGAGAATTAAAAGAGAGAGAGGAATTGATGTTTCATCTCTCCCTCTTCCTTCCTCTCTGAAATCAATAAAAAATATATAAAAATAAATAAATAAAAGAGAGAGAGAGAGAGAGAGAGAGAGAGAGAGAGAGAGAACTGACATATAACATTACATTAGTTTCAGGTGTATAACATAATGATTCAATATTTGTACATATTGCAACGTGACCACCACAATAAATCTAGTTAGCTTCTGACACGATGCATAGTTACAGATTTTCTTTTTCTTGTGATGAGAACTTTTAAGGTCTACTCTCCTAGCAACTTCCAAACATGCAATACAGTATTACCGGCCACAGTCCCCACGCTGCACGTTACATCCCCACGACGACTGGCCTTGTAACTGGAAGTCTGTATCTTTTGACCGTCTTCAACCATTGCTCCTACGCCCCGCCCCCGATTCTCCGGCAACCACTTACTCTATCTGTTCTCTGCATCCGTGAATTTGGTTTTCTATTTTGTGTTTTTTTAGGTTCCACATATAAGTGAGATCATATGGTTTTGTCATTCTCTGTCTAATTTATCTCACTTAGTCCAACGCCCTCAAGTTTTGTCACAAATGGCAAGGTTTCCTTATCTTTTATGGCTGATTAATATCCCATCGTAGGTACATATATCACCTTACTCATTCATCGATCGATAGACGTCTCGCTGTTCCCGTGTCTTGGTTATTGTAAATGATGCTGCAGTGAACACAGAGGTGCATGTCTTTTCGAGTTAGTGTTTTTGTTTCCTTCGGGTGAATACCCAGAAGGGGAGTTGCTGGGTCGTCCGCTGGTTCTGTTTTTAATTCTTTGCTGGATGTCCACACTATTTTCCATAGCGGCCGCATCAATTCACAAGCCCATCAGCAGTGCACAGGGCCCCCTGGTCTCCGCATTCCCGCCAGCATTTCTCGTCTCTCCTCTCGTAGCCGTTTTAACAGGTGTGATGTGCAGGGTGGCTTTGCTCTGTGTTTCCCTGATGGTTCGTGATGCTGAGCATATGTTCACGCGCCTGCCGGCCATCTGTGTGTCTGCTCTGGGCCTTCATTCACTCAGCTTCTGTCTGTTCCCTGCTCTGTAGCCCCACTGCCCCAGTCAGACAAGCCTGCCCTGCAGAAACCTCAGCCCAGACCCAGTCCCCAAGGAGCCCCAAGTTTGAGGGAGGCAGAGACACCCCCCCCCCAGCCTCTGAATTGTGGCCAGTCTTCTCCTCCCTCGGCCTGGGAGCATCCCGAGGGCAGGGGGTGGCCTCAGCTTCACCCCCATCTTCCTTCCAAATGCTGTGTCCCTCCTGAGACTCAGTTTTCCCATCAGAGGTCTAGGTTCGGATCCATCAGTAGCAGGTGATATGGGACCCTGATGGGGAGGGACCTCTATGTTTTATCTCCAGCCCCCTAAGCACACTCGGCAGTAGGCCCTCTCAGACCCCTTTGTGGGTGAGGAAACTGAGGCTCGGGTGGCAGGAACTTCTCAGGGTCCCCAGGGAGTGGGGGGGGTGGGGTAGGCTGGGCAGGGCTCTTCTGATCCCCAACACAGCAGACAGGTAGGTTTTGCCTCCTAAAATATATATTTTTAGGAAATTATAAAATAAAGTTTGTCTCCTAAAATAATTCTTTTAGAAATGTTTAAAATTGGAATCATCTTAGATTTTCAGAAAAGTTAAAAATAAATACAAAGAGATCCCATAGAACCTTTGCCCAGCTTCCCTCCTTACATCCCTGACGGCGATGCACAGGGCACATTACTAGGGACCAAACTCCAGAGGTTACTGGATGCTACTCAGTTCCCCAAGAATGCCTTCTTTTTGCTCGTGGATCCATCCCAGGGTTTCGTATTGCACTTAGTAAAATCATATTTTTAAGTAGGATGTTAATAATAAATGAATAATATTTATACTAATAATATTAGAGCTAATATTTTTCAGCGTCAAAATGTAAAACAACATATGAATATGGTCTTGTCCTAGGGTGACTGTGGACCTCAGGATGATGCTGGCTTTGGTGAGAATAAGAATAGTAACAGCAACAGCTGCAGCAAATTATCATGAATCAAGCACCTACTGTGTGCCAGACAAGTGCTAAATTCTTTGTATACCTGTTGGTCTGCCCTGTGGTTCTGTATTGGACTGGTCCCATTTTACAGGTGAGAAAACAAAGGCTGGGGTGTGTGTGAGAAGCCATAGGCCAAAGTCACATTACAAGGGGTGGCCTTGCTGGGACTCGAACCAGGGACAGAGAAAGAAGTAGATGGTCCTTGAGACCCCAGGAGGACAGGCTATGGCCTGTTCCTGCCATATCCTCAGGGCCTGGCACACAGTTGGCTCTTAGAAAGTGCATGTATACAATTGGCACCCAATAAGTGCATGCACACAGTTAGCACTCAATAAGTGCACAATGGCTAAGTGACCAGTGCCATGCCCACTGCACCCCCAAATGTGGGACAGCCCCTTGGTCTGATGTTGGATCTCTTTCCCCCAGAGTCCTGCGGCGGCCCGCTGGAGAGGAACGAGTCCCAGGAATTCCAGCTCAGGCGCCGGCAGCTGGGGCCCGGCGCCCTGCAAGGTCCCTGGAGCGGCTGGAGCAGCCCCGTGTGTGTCCCCCCTGGTGAGCGTGCCCGGAGCTACAGGAACAGGGGCAGGCCTGAGAAATACGGCAGCGGGTCTTAGAACGAAGGCAGCAAGTGTTAGAAACAAGATGAGAGGTTTTTGAAACGAGGCAGGAGGAGAAAGTAGTGAACATCACGAACAGGTGGCAGTGAGCGGGTTTCACTTTGTAAGTTGTGGTGAATCCATAATCCAAAAAGAAAGCATTTACCAGCCTTCTTCTCCTTCGTTTGGTCGGTTGGTTTTGTCTTTTAAAGTCGCAGGAGGAATAGACAGGTGCAGGGGCTGTGTCGGGAAGACACGGTCCCAAAGAACACAGGCAGCGGGAGCCTGGGCAGCTCAGGAGAGATGTGCCCCGGCTCCCCTACCCCCCCA
>NW_006288873.1:214104-214422 GCF_000327345.1 Myotis davidii | reverse complement strand
CCCCCATCCCCCCCTGACCCTCCGCAGGGGGCGGGGAGGGAGGGATGGGGTGACTGTCAACATGGTCCCCACCCTGCCAGCCGGGGCCTCCCCCTTCCCAGCGGCGTATCTGCTGGGAAAGAACTCTAAGAACGGCTTTCTGGTTTTCACTTAAATTGGGGTAAAGAACACATAACAGAAAACGCACCGTTTTACTCATCGCGTTGGGAACGGATTTGAGAACCGATCATCCCGTTTCCTGGGAGGGGAGGGAGCGGGTTTGCAGGAGGTTGAGGAAGGACAGCCCCTGCCTCCAGGTGACGGTCTTCCCTGACAGAG
>NW_006288873.1:213768-214056 GCF_000327345.1 Myotis davidii | reverse complement strand
TCGGTGCACAGGTGGGAGGTGGAGGGAAACCAGACGTGGAGGTGGCAGGGCCGGGAGGAAGGTGGGGTTAACTCTGGGGGGATTGGGGAACCGCGGAGGGAGGGTAGTGAGCGGGGGAGGGATATGGCTGGACTCCGGGGTTCACAGGCTCCCTCTGGTGGCCATCAGGGGAACAGGTTGTGGGGGGCTCCAGTGGACGCTGGAAGGCCAGGAAGGGGTCAGTCATGTTGGTCTGCGTGGGAGATGATTTCTTTTAAGTCCCCCCCAAACAACCCTTGTATTATGGAC
>NW_006288873.1:210626-213564 GCF_000327345.1 Myotis davidii | reverse complement strand
TAATTGATATTATTTCACACAAACACTCCATCCATGCTTTTGTTCCGGCCTCCGGTCCAGTTTAAGAACCCATTGTGGCCCTCGAGTCAAAAAGTTTGCCCACCCCTGGTCTAACCCCATTTTACAGAGAAGGAAACTAAGGCGCAGAGGGAAAATGTCTTACCTGCCCCAGCCGGTGTGGCTCTGTTGGAGTGTCGTCCCATACACCGAAAGGTTGTGGGTTCGATTCCCGGTCAGGCCACATACCTAGGTTTTGGGTTCAATCCCCGGTTGGGGCGCACATGGGAGGCAATCGACTGATGCTTCTGTCTCACGTTGATGTTTCCCTCCCCCTTCCCCTCTCTCTAAAATCAGTAAATGTACCCTCGGGTAAGGATTAAAAATTTGGTTCTAATACCCGGAGTCAGGGGCAAAAGCCGACACATTTCACCGTCACTGACTCAGCAGGTCCCCAGGGGGCATCACAATACGTCTACATGGGACTCCTTTGCTTCCCGGGTTTCCTCTCATTTGAATCCCTTTTCTTGGGAAAAATTTCCAGGGTTGAGGCCACTGGGTCCAAAAATGGAAACGTCCTTCTCCTGGCTCTCAGTGGGTTTTTCCAAGTCACTCCCCCACAAAGCCAAAGCAAACAGACAGAACCACCGTGCATGGGATGCGAACGCCTTGCTGGCATCGAGGTTTATTATTTATTGTTAACACTTTGGCCTGTGTCACAGGCTGTGGCCCATGTCACAGGCTGTGGCCACGGGCTCTGCCCTGATGCTGGCCCATGAGGACAATGAACGTGTTCAGATCCCCACAGGCCGTCTCTCCCACTCCTGACAGCCGTCCCGGCTCCAGCTCCCCGAAGGCTGCCGTGGGCCTGACTCCGGCGCCGAGGTGACCTACGACCTCCACCTGCACATGCTGTCCTGCCCGTGCAAGCCCCAGGCAGCCAAGACCCTGCGCCTGAAACGAACCCTCAGCCTCTCGGGTGCTGCCTACAACCTGACTGTCGTCTCCCGGAATCGCTTTGGCCCCGGCCCCAACCAGTCGTGGCACATTCCCGCCGACACA
This sequence comes from Myotis davidii, assembly GCF_000327345.1. Classification (NCBI taxonomy): domain Eukaryota; kingdom Metazoa; phylum Chordata; class Mammalia; order Chiroptera; family Vespertilionidae; genus Myotis; species Myotis davidii. Next base: position 212,505 of record NW_006288873.1, on the reverse strand, counting down.
CACCCAGGTGACTCCTCGGCTGGGAAGGGGGGGGGGGGGCTTGGAGGGAGCACCTGCTCTGAGCCTCAGCTAGACTCGGGTGAGGGGGATGAGGCACACACGCTTAAGGGGGTGTCTGACGTAGGGGTGTGTCCGAAGTCAGTAATCGAGATACAGAATGTTAAAATGCAACATTTAAAAAAAATTCTCACCGCAAACTACAGCCCAGGCGAACTGTCTGTTTTTGAAATCAAGTTTTAAGGGGACAAAGGCTGGGATCAGGATGTGGTGAAGGAGTCAGGGTCACGCAAGTACAGGGTTGATTCTGTTTTCATTAAAAACCTTGATATTTTGTTCTATATATACACACATATGTACATATATACATACATACATATACACTATATACATATAAATATATACATGTGTTTATATATAAAATAGAAAAATCAAGATTTATATTGCCCTGGCTCAGTTGGAGTGTCATCCCACACACCAAAAGGCTGCAGGTTCGATTCCTGGTCCAGGCAAATACCTGAGTTGCAGGTTTGATCCCTGGTTGTTGGGGCAGGAATCACCAATGGATGTTTTTCTCTTACACTGATGTTTCTCTCTCTCTCTCTCTCTCTCTCTCTCTCTCTCTCTCTCAAAAAAAAAAAAAAGAGAAAACATATCCTTAGGTGAGGGTAAAAAAAATTAAGACATATATATATGTACTATTATATATCACCCACAACTTCCCACCCCTCTTGGCCTCTATCCACCTCTACCTCGGCCCCGCCACCATGGCTTAGTCCAGAAGAACGTCTGGAAGGTCTCCCAGTCTAATTAGCATATTACCTTTTTATTAGTATAGATACTACTATATATATATTCTATATAATAAAACCTAATATGCAAATCGACCAAACGGTGGAATGACCAGTCGCTATGCCATGCACTGACCACCAGGGAGTAGACGCTCAACACAGGAGCTGCCCCCTGGTGGTCAATGTGCTCCCACAGGGGGAGTGCCACTCAGCCAGAAGCTGGGCTCAGGGCTGGCAAGGGCAGCAGCAGTGTTGGGAGCCTCTCCCACCTCCGCAGCAGCACTAAGGATGTCTGACGGCTGACTTAGACTTGCTCCCGGTCAATCGGACATACCCTGATGGCTCCCAGATTGCAAGAGGGTGCAGGCCAGGCTGAGGGACCCCCATGAGTGCAAAAATTTGTGCACTTGACCAGGCCTCTAGTTAAAATTATAAAACTCTTAGAGGAAAACAAAGATGGAAATCTTTGTGACCTTGAATTAGTTTTTTTAGACATGATACCAAAAGTACAAAGAAAAAATAAATTGTAATTCATCAAAATTTAAAACTTTTGTGCTTCAAAGAACACTATTTAAAAAGTGAAGAAATAACCCAAAGATTGGGAAAGGATTTTTACAAATCCTATATCTGATAAAGATTTAGTATCCAGACTCTATAAAAAACTCTTACCATTGAACCATAATCAGAAAACTAATCCAATTTTCTAAAGGGCAAAAGATTTTTTAAATATATTTATTATTGATGAGAGGAAAGGAGAGGGAGAGAGAGAAAAACATTAGTGATGAGAGAATTGTCAATCAGCTGCCTCCTGCATGCCGCACACTGGGGATCGAGCCCAGAACCTGGGCATATGCCCCAACTGAGAATCGAACCGTGACCTCCTAGTTCATAGGTCGACACTCAACCACTGAGCTGGCCAGGCTAAAAGGCAAAAGATTTTAATAGAAATGTCTCCAAAGAGATATACAAATGACCAATAAGCACATGAAAGGATGCTCAACATTAGTCTATGGAAATCGAATCAAAACCTCTTCATACCCATGGAGATGGCTATAATAAAAAAAGTCAACGTGTTGGCAGGGATGTGGGAA
>NW_006288873.1:208273-210270 GCF_000327345.1 Myotis davidii | reverse complement strand
GGGTCCCCCACCTGCCGCTGCCGGCGTCTGAGCTGCACTCTAAGAAACAATGTTGCAATTATAGAAGCCTAAACAAACCCAGAATCCTGTTTTCAGCCAGCCGGGCCTCAGAGCTGGAGCTGTAACAGTGTTTCAGTTATAGAAGCCAAACAAACCCAGATACATCAGCTTTCATCAGCTGAGGTCTCAGAGCTGGAGCCAAGCCTCAGAGCTAAAGCCGGCTCTCAGCTCCAGTGACAGCCATAGAAGGTAAGTAAATCCCAGAATGAAAAAGAAGAAAAGAAAAAAAGGAGAGGTTGGGGGCTGCCGGGCTGCCAGAGGGATGTCTGATTGCCATCTTAGGCCCAATCCCCCAGGGAGCGGGCCTAAGCCAGCAGGTGGTCATCCCCTGAGGGGTCCCAGACTGCGAGAGGGCACAGGCCGGGCTGAGGGACCCCCTTCTCCCCTCCAAGTGCACAAATTTTTGTGCACCGGGCCTCTAGTATGCATATATTTGAGGTGAAATTCACATAGCGAAATTAACCATTTTAACATGTGCCATCAGGGGCATTTAATGCATTCACAATGTTGTGCAACCACCACCTCTAATTCCAGGACATCCCCCCTCAAAAGAAACTAAATCCCATTGGCAGTGGCTCCCTCTCCTCCCTCCCCCAGCCCCTGGCAACCACTAATCTACTTTCTGTCCCTATGGATTTGCCTGTTCTGGACATTCATGTAGATGGAGTCACACACTAGGTGCCTTTTGTGCCTGCCTTCTCGCGCTCAGCGTGACGTCTTCGGTTCATCCACATTGTCGCGTGTGTCAGTGCTTTGGTCCTTTTTACGGCTGAGTTCCCCCGTCTGGATGGACCACGTTTTGTTCACCTGCTTATCCACTGATCAACATGTGGGCTGTTTCCACCTCTTAGTGACTATGAATAGTGCCCATCACATATTTTTGCATTCATTTTGATTTTTAGAAAAGATTTCATTAAGACAGTGTTTCTCTTGATGACTGAGTTCTCCTTCTTTCCTCCTTAAATTTCATGCCTGAGGTGAGTGCCTCGCTCGGCCCAGCCTGGCCCTGGCCCTGGCCCTATAGAGCACTCAGCACCCTCTGAGGGCAGGGCTGCTACAATGATGCCCATTTAAGAGCTGAGACAATCGAGGCTCAGGCAGGCGAAGTCACTTGCCAGGGTCTGCCAGCTGCTGGCCTGGTTTGGGCCATGGCTTTGCTGTGTGACCTTGGGTTGGTGACTCTCCCGCTCTGAGCCTCAGTTTCTATATCATTGGGGTAATCATGGTCCCACTTCCTGTAGCAAAGTGGTGCCTGTAACATACGTGGCACTGGCCTGGGGGCACAACTGGTGTTCGGAAGCCCTGCTCGTCTCTCTGAGGTTGCTGCAGGTGCCCTGGCTCTAGGGAATGGGAGCCATGCACCCAGGGGACTGAGTGGGCGTGTCCTCGGCCTCTGCGATCTGCTCATGCCCCAACCCCCGCTGGGTGAGGTGGGTGGGGGCTGGCCAGGCATCTGCGGGAGCAGGAGACGCCCACCAGGCTGGTGCAGTGAGTGCATCAGTCCAGGTAGCACTGATGGGGTGTCAACTCATTCAAACAGCCCCACTGTCCCCTCTGTGCCCAGCCTCCCACGGGGCAGCTCCCAGTGTCGGGAGACAGAGGTACAGACGCTCTGGGCCCTGTGGGGTAGAGCTGGGCAAGAGGGGGCGGGGCTCCAGGAGCCTTGGTGGGCAGTGGACTGAGGTGGCTGTCCTGAGGTGCCCCCCGCCCCACGTCTCCTTGCAGAACCGGGACCTCTGAATATCAGTGCCGGAGCCCATGGGACCACTATGAGTTGGCCGGCCAAGGCCCCGGGCCTCACATACTGCATTGAGTGGCAGCCCCAGGGCCACGACGAGAGCCCTGCCAACTGCAACCTGACTGTGCCCCAGGACCCAGATTCTTCTGGAACAGGTACCAGGGTGGTGGCTGCCCCCTGCTGCCTCCTCCAGTGGAGC
>NW_006288873.1:208002-208210 GCF_000327345.1 Myotis davidii | reverse complement strand
GGCCTAGAGGGTCTGGCCACTTGCTTGAATCACACAGAGGTGGGGAGAGGCCAGACTCGCGCCCCACCCCCCATGCAGGCTGGAGGCTCCTGCCTGGAGCTGGGGTGGTGGCAGGGCTCAGCCTTGGGCGCCCAGTCGGCTAATGAATCTCACATTCCAGGGTGTTTCTTAAACATTCACCCTCATCAAGGAAGGTGGCAGCGGGCAA
>NW_006288873.1:201385-207782 GCF_000327345.1 Myotis davidii | reverse complement strand
GGAGCCGAGCTGCCGGGGCGCTGGGGCAGAGGGCGTGCTACCGCGTCACCGTCTCTTCCTCGGCACAGCCCAGGAACCCCACCTCATGGTCCACCGTCTCGTCCGCCTACCACTTCGGGGGCAATGGTGAGTGGCCCGAACTTGCAGGGCGGTCTCCCTGGAGCCTCAGCAGCGGGCCCAGGAGTCAGGAGGAGGAATAAGCGTTTAGAGTTCCGGCTGTGTGTGGGCTGTGAGCTCAGTCAACTCCTAAGACACCTGGGAGGCGGTGCCCATCTCATAGATAAGATCCCGGAGGCTCAGAGAGGGGCGTGGCGGTGCCCGAGTGGTGGGGCTGGGGGTGGGCAGTGCTGGGACGGAAGTGCCTGGCCGGGGCTCTGGGGTTGACCATGGCCATGACGCTGGTTGCCATGACGCTGGTTGCCATGACACTGGTTGCCATGACGCCGGTTGCCATGACGCCGGTTGCCATGACACTGGTTGCCATGACGCTGGTTGCCATGACACTGGTTGCCATGACGCCGGTTGCCATGACGCCGGTTGCCATGACACTGGTTGCCATGACACTGGTTGCCATGACGCTGGTTGCCATGACACTGGTTGCCATGACGCTGGTTGCAGCCTCCGAAGCGGGGAGCCCACAGCACGTTTGGGTGAAGGTGCTCGGTCCGGACTCGGTGTCTGTGGACTGGACGCCGTCCCTGCTGAGCCCCTGCCCTGGCGTCCTGAAGACGTACGTGGTACGTTACCGGGATGAGGACAGCAGCCAGGCGACCGGTATGTGGGGCAGCGCGGGCCTGGCTGGGGGAGGAAGGGGTCTGGGCTTGAGTCCTGCCTCGCGATGTGACCCTGGGCACCTCACCGCCCCTCTCTGGCCCTTCGTTTTCCAATAACACAAGGTAATTGGACTCAGGGGTCTCGACTGCCCCGAGAGGGCCCGGGGGCACTGCCAGGTGCTCACAGTGCGCCAGGTGTATGAATGGCAACCCCTCATATCAGCAACTCCACTCCCACTGGGCGTGACAGCCCGCCGGTGGGACCAGGGACACCCCACTGCCTGACCCCAGCCTCCTGGGAGTAGAGGGGGTCCAGGGACCCATGGCTGCCTCCCCCTGCAGAGCTGCCCGTGAACCCCACAGAGACCCAGGTCACCCTCGTTGGCCTGAGAGCTGGCACAGCCTACAGCGTGCAGGTACGAGCAGACACCGCGACACTGAGGGGCGCCTGGAGCCAGCCCCAGCGCTTCCGCATAGGTGAGTGGGGGCCCGGGGCAGGGCCCAGGTGTTACCCATCCTGCACTGCCCTGTTCATGAGTCCGCCAGCGGCCCTGCCCTCCATGCATCACCTTCAGGAGAAAGTCCCAGCCTGATCGGCTCCCACCGCCTCCACCCACCTCATCTCCTACAGCTTCCCCGTTTGAACCTCTCTCACACTCCTGTGGCCTTGCCCAGGAGGGCCCCTCAAATGCCTGGAATGTTTGTTTTCTCTGCTGTCAAACTCCTACTCATCCTTCAAAACCCAGTGCCAAAGCGTCTTCCTCCGGGAAGCCTTCTGTGCTTCCCTCTGGGCACCCTCCAGCTGTGACCGCCCCTTTTCCCCACCTGACACCTTGGGGATGGGTGGGGGTGTCTGTGTCTGGTCTTCCCCCTCCAGCTGGTATTCGGGCAGCACAGGAATGCATATGAATGAGTGAGGGGGGAGGCGGGCTCCATTGTCTTGGGGATTGTCCCTGGGAGAGATTTGGAGACTAAATGATCCCTGTTCTTGCCACGGTCCCTGCCTGCTGTCCTCGCAGTGAAACCTGGACAGAACCAATAGTCTCAGTGTGGTGTGGGCATCCCGGGTCCAAGGGCGCGACAGAGCACTTCCTGTGTGCCAGGCCTTATCCCGCCGTCACGGGCCAGGAGACTCCCTGGCCTCCCACTTCACAGATGAGGAAAGTGAGGCATGGTGGGGCCGGTGGTGTGCCAGGGTCTGCAGGGAGTTGATGTAGGGCCTGACCCACCCGCTCCCTCCCTGACGAGAGGCAGGAGGCACCCCTCCCCCAACCCAAGCTCTCTCACTCCAGATGTCCAGCTTCCGGAGCTGTCCGGTTTGTCCATCTTCCTCGCCTCCCTGGGGAGCTTCCTGAGCATCCTCCTCCTGGGTGTCCTCGGGTACTTCAGCCTGAACAGGTAACTCCCAGCCTCTCCTGGACACCGTCCCCCACAACAGCTACAGTAGCAGCAGCAGTAACAGTAGCAGTGGCAGTGGCAGTGGCAGTGGCAGTAACAGTGGCAGTGGCAGTAACAGTAGCAGTGGCAGTGGCAGTAGCAGTGACAATGGCAGTGGCAGTGGCAGTAACAGTGGCAGTGGCAGTAGCAGTAGCAGTGGCAGTGGCAGTGGCAGTAACAGTAGCAGTAACAGTAACAGTGGCAGTGGCAGTGGCAGTGGCAGTAGCAATGGCAGTGGCAGTGGCAGTAACAGTAGCAGTGGCAGTAGCAGTAGCAGTAGCAGTGGCAGTAGCAGTAGCAGTAGCAGTGGCAGTAGCAGTAGCAGTAGCAGTGGCAGTAGCAGTAGCAGTAGCAGTGGCAGTAGCAGTAGCAGTAGCAGTGGCAGTAGCAGTAGCAGTAGCAGTGGCAGTAGCAGTAGCAGTAGCAGTGGCAGTAGCAGTAGCAGTAGCAGTGGCAGTAGCAGTAGCAGTAGCAGTGGCAGTAGCAGTAGCAGTAGCAGTGGCAGTAGCAGTAGCAGTAGCAGTGGCAGTAGCAGTAGCAGTAGCAGTGGCAGTAGCAGTAGCAGTAGCAGTGGCAGTAGCAGTAGCAGTAACAGTGGCAGTGGCAGTAGCAGTAGCAGTGGCAGTGCAGTGGCAGTGGCAGTGGCAGTAACAGTGGCTGAGGTGCGGATGGTCAGGCCGGCAGCAGTCGGGGCAGAGCTACATTGTGACCCCGGGTCTGTCAGAATCCTGCCCTGCCCTCCCCAGTCCACGTCCTCACTGCCTTTGTAATCAATGAAGATGAAAAATACAAGTCAGAACAACAAAACAGGAGAACAGACAGACGCGCTGTCCTCTGATCGGCTCCCCTGTCTCTCCAGGGCCTTGCCACACCTGTGCCCGCCCCTGCCCACACCCTGCGCCAGCACCGCTGTTGAGTTTCCTGGCGGCCAGGGGAAGCTGGTAAGGGCTCCTTTTGTAATTCTCGGTCCTGTTTATGGGTCTATATACTCTGGGCAAGGGCTCTGCTGAGGAATTAGCTCATTTTATTCTCCTCCAACTCGTAAATCAGGGACTCCAAAAACCTGCCCCATTATACAGATGGGAAAGCAGAGGCCCAGAGAGAAACCTCCTAACAGCAGAAACAACTCAGAGTGACTTTGACCAAAAGGGAATCTGAAGGGAAAAAAATATCCCACGGTGGGGGCTTCAGGCATGGCTGGATCCAGGAACCATGGATTCACCTTTCCGTGGTGCTGTCCTCCCTACACACTTCTTCCGCAGGCAGGCTCAGTCTCCCCCCATTGACTGGAGCAAAACTCTCAGGGCCATCACTGATTGGTTCAGCGTGGCTCACATGCCCCACCCGTGAACCCAGCTCTGATTGGCTGGGCCAGTTACCTGCCCAATCACATCCACTATGAGAAAAGCAGGCCAATTTCCCAAAGAGAAGTGGAGGTCATTCCAATGGATCTCAAGTTTTAGAGGATGAATCCAGAGGGGACCTGGCCCACCCCTTATGTGGGGGTGTGGGGGGGAAATAGAGCCCCGCCCACAGCCCCACCCCGTCCTCCCTCTCCAGGCCTGGCAGTGGACCAGCCCGGCAGACTTCCAGAAGCAGGAGGAAGAGTCCCTGAAGGAGGCCCTGGTGGTGACCATGCCGTGCGGAAAAGGCGAGGTGGCCGCCCCGCACACACCCAGCCCGCTCCGGGGCCGGACACAACTGCCCTGGGGCACCCTTGAGCCAGCCCTAGACGCAGAGCTGTGCTTGGAGGACAGGAGACAGGGGCAAGGACACCCTGGGGCCGGGGTTCTGGAGCCCAGTGGGCAGCACAGTCTGGAGGGCAGCTCTGCCCAGGCGGCTGGACCGTCCCTGCTCCTGGGAGATCACATGCAGAGTCCCAGGTCTGACGGTCCTCGACATACGGGCCTGGAGGCCTGAAGGGGAAAAGGGAATGTCCACCTCATCTTATGGACAGGACAGAAAGACTGACGATTAAAGTCACAGCAGCTGGTTATTAAATGCTTATTGCATACCCAGCCTGTTCTGTTCAGACACTCGCGTGATGCCTGAGGCACATCCTGTCCTATTTTGCCATTTTACAGACATAACAACTGAGTCAAACTCCAGCCAAGTGCCCCATACCCCACTTCCCCCTCCCAGGTTCTGCCACCATCGCCCCTCTCCCCACTCTGTCCAGCACCTGCTGCCACCTGTCCTGTGAGGGGAACCCTAAAAACCTCCGTGAAACAGAAGTGGCTGCACCAGGCTGGGCTTGACATTTGGGGCAGGGGCAGGCACTGCCATTGGCCTGTTGAGGTGGAATAGACTGGAGCGTGGCCCAGGGGGCTCAAAGCGGATCCCAGGGTCCTGGGCTGGAGGTTCTGTTCCAGGAGCACTGGGTGGGGAGTCCGGCCACTCCGCTCCGCCCTGCACTGCAGGGTCTCCAGGTACAGAGGATCTAGGTGAGGGGAAAAGAAGGGGGAGGTGGTGGCCGCTTTCTAACCTCAGTCTCCTCCCCTGTACGAGGGGAGTGAAGATAACATAGAACTCATAGAGCTGTTGGGGGAGTCTAAGCCTTAATAAATGAGCCTTCCCTTGGGCTCTTGGGTTCCCCCCTCCTGTCTGAAGCCTGAATTCCTGCTCAACATCCCAATAGGAGCCCGAGAATTCAAGTATTTATTCATTCATTCCACATGCACTTCATCTTTTCTGGTTCCTCCACGCGCACCCCGCGCATTCCCACCATGGCCACCAGGTGGCAGCAGCGGCGCGTGTCTCTCAGACCCGGTCTGCCCCTCCTCCTCCCACCTCCCACGGAGTTTGCAAAAACAGACTTTTCCGTTTTAAAATATGGAAACTCCCAACCACTGGATTTTATGGCAAAAGGAGATGCGGCCAGTGGGTGAGGAACACCAGGAAGCCGTTAAAACTGAGGGGCAAGAGGTCCAGGCCCTGCCCATTTGAGGGGCCACAGTTTCCCATCTATGCACCTAAATGGGGGACACAGAGGCCTTAGCCCCTGTGCTCCGGTGGCTGTTCACTGTTCCCTCCTTGGAGTTGCCACCTCCCAGCTTGTGCACAAGCCTGCCCTCCACCAGGCATGCATTCACTGGAGGGACCCCCCGCCACCCCCAACCCCCGCCCACCCCCATTCCTTAGGGCTGGGCTCCATCCTGAGAAGGTGGCTCAGACAGGAAAGGGTGCTGGGTCAGCAGCCTCATGAAAAAGACGAGTGACCTGACTCCCCTCAAGTCTCGAACCCTCCATCTCACTCCCCACAGTGGAGCCTCCCTGTGGGCAGTCTCTGTCTGGGGCCTACCCAGTAGCACTGGACCCAGTTTGGCCACAAGCCTACCCCCAGGCACAGCCCTCTGGGTCCAAGGAGCAGGAATTAGATGTTTATTGAGCATTGGCTACAACTCTTGCTGAAGTGAGTGGGAAAAGGAACACCCTACTTCTGTGGGGGAAGGCTGAGCCTACCTCAGAGAGAAGGGCAGGAGGACAGTGGTACAGAAAGATGGGCCCCTAGCCCCTGGATCTAGCCGTGCCTGCAGCCCATCCCCCTAGGATTTTTTTTTCATCAGGTTCCCTTTTCGCGGAAGCTACCCTGAGCTCTGTTTCTGCTGTGAGGGAAAGACCCACAGACCCCTGCCTGGGCCTCTGCGTGCCCGTTTTATCATAGGAAGGAGTCCAGAACACTGGTCCTTACCGTAATGGGTTGGGCAACCCTGCTTAGCAGAGCCCTGATCCAGTGTTTACTATTGAGCACCTGCTGTATACTCATTAACCTAGGCTCTTCTGAGTGTTCATCCTTCTTCAGCTCCTCCCAGCAGCTCCAGAGTCAAAACTGTGGCAGGCCTCATTTCACAGCTGCATTCAGTCATTGATTCAGGAAGTCAGTGTTGAGCACCTACTGTATACCAAGTCCTGTTCTGCACAGTTCCTGTCCTGAGGGACTCCTGGTCGGGTGGGAAGGCAGATGCTAATCTAATCATCACACAGAGTTATAATCAACCTTAGAAGAGTGATAAGTAACAACATGAACGGGCATGAGGGGCTGGGGGGGGGGCTTCCTGAAAGAGATGGTGCTGGGTGAAGAGAGGCCAGAGCAGCAAGATCAAAGGCCCTGAGGCAGGTGTGGCTGTGAAGTGGGTGAGGGGGAGACAGAGGTCACAGCTCCTGGGCTGGGGGGCCGTGGGTTTATT
>NW_006288873.1:199576-201220 GCF_000327345.1 Myotis davidii | reverse complement strand
GTGGGAATGACATGGAGCAGGGACTCAAGACTGGATTTGTGACTTGTCCCGATTCCCCCTGCTGTGTTCAGTCTGGAGCTGGTGCCCCAGCTTTGCTGGCCTTGGTGTTCTGGCTGTGAAATGGGTGAGGTGACCACGCCAGAGCCCTGCCCCCGCTCACCTCCTCTCTCTACCTCTCTGTCTGGGGCCAACTGTTCCTTTCACCATGGCTCCCACAGTGAGTCAGGAAGCTTGTCTCCATCAGGGAGACAGGCTGCCTCAGTTTACCTCCCCAGACACTTCCCCCCTCTGTCTCTCTTGTGGCTTCTGGGTTTGGTCAGATGGGGGTTGTCGCTGCCTCTGCCCTGGAGCCTGGATGAGGCTGGGTGTAGGCGGCCTCTGGGGACCATGGGCTGCAGAAGGTGAGGTAACCAGCCCCGGCCGGGCCTCTCGCACCCCCGGCCTGCGTCCCAGACGCCAGCAATGCCCACCCCCAGCACTGCCTCTGCCTGGCCCTCCCCCTTTGTGTGATCTAGACATTCACATGCCGTACATATCCTCCTTGTGAAGGGAACAGTTCAGTGGCATCTGTACTTTCACACTGTTGTGCAACCATCACCTTTATCTAGAACATTCCTACACCAGAACATTCCACCATCTCAAAGGAGACCCCCTGACCATGAGCAGTCACTTTCCACCCCTCTCCCCCAGGCCCCTGACTACTAATCTGCTTCCTGTCTCTACGGATTTGCCTTTCTAGCCATTTTACAAATAGGATCGTACCCTGTGGGGCCTTTTAAAAAAGTTTGTATTGATTTTAGAGAGAGAGGAAGGGTGAGGGAGAGAGAGAGAAGCATCGATGTTTCCCACAGGCACCCAGCTGGGGATCGAACCCCAAACCCAGGGATGCCCCCTGACCGGGAATCAAACCGGCAACCTTTTGGTGTGTGGGGCGACGCTCAGCCAACTGAGCCACGCCGGCCAGGGCCTCAGCGTGATTCTTTTGTGGTTCATGCGTGTTGTGGCGTGTCAGTGCTTCATTGCCAGGTGGCTGAGTGACACTCCACCGTGTAGATGTGTGACCATTTACTCCTCCCTCCATTTGAGGCTGGTCCCCGGGGCGTTTCCACCTCCTGGCGCTGTGGCCAGTGGCTGTGAACACTGTGCACAAGTGTTGGTGTGAACGCGGCTTCATTCCTGTTGGTCTCTTCCTGGGGGTGGAGCCGCGGGGTCCTGTGGTGGCTCCATGTCCCACTTCCTGGGGAGCCACCAGGCTGTCTCCGGGAGCAGCGGCTGCACGTTCACCTTTCCCCGGCCCTGGACCCGGCTTCTCCTCACCCTCATCACCGGGGACTCCCCGAGTCCAGCCTCCCCGGGGCGCGAGGTGGCCCCTCCCCGCGTTGGATTGAAAAACTCATTTTTTCATCCGGTTTTTTATCTTTTTATTAATGAGTCACCAGAGCTCTTTATTCTGGATGCTAACCCCTTATCGCACATGATTTGCAGGCATTTCCTCCCATTCTGAGGGCTGCCTTCTCATCCTCTAAAGAGTGTCTTTTGTCGAAGAAAAGTTGTAAATTTGATGGCGTCCAACTGATGCATTTTCCTCTGGTCTCTGCAGGCAGCGTGGCTGTCCGGTCCTCCGGCCCCCAGCCCTCCCTCCAG
>NW_006288873.1:192184-199074 GCF_000327345.1 Myotis davidii | reverse complement strand
CCCCCGCCCCCCCCCTCCCCGGGTTTGTCCTGCACCCCCGGATTTTCTAGGCCGGGGCCTGTGTCTCCCTTGATTGACGGTCTGTCTTTTTGTCTCCACTCTCTGTCTCTCCCAGTCTCTCTCTGTGTCTCTGTCTCCTCTCTCTCCATCTCTATGTCTCTCAGTCCCTCTTTCTCACCGACTGCCTCTGTCTCCCTCAGCGCTGCTCCCGGCCCAGCGTGGCCAGTGCTTTGGCCCAGGCCTCCTGCCACTGACCCAGGTTCTGATCTCCCCCAACCCCCCCAGTGGAGGCAGCCCGGGGTCCTCAAACCACGTGGGATTTCTTTCTAACCCTGGCAGCCCAGCAGCTCAACACCCAGTCCTCCCACTCGGGGAAGTCTTCCCCCTGCAGCTTGCATTTATTTATTTATTTTTAATCTTTCTTACTCAACCTTTATATATATTTCTGAGAGATGGGGAGAGGGAGAGAGAGATAGAAACATCAATGATGAGAGAATCATTGATTGGCTGCCTCCTGCACACCCCCTACAGGGGATCAAACCCACAACACAGGTATGTGCCCTTGACCAGAATCGAACCCGGGACCTTTCAGTGCACAGGCCGACGTTCTATCCACTGAGCCAAACCGGCTAGGGTTCCCTGCAGCTTTTGGATGGGACACTGAGGTTATCCACTGAGCCAAACCGGCTAGGGCTCCCTGCAGCTTTTGGATGGGACACTGAGGCCTCTGTCATGAAGACCATCACTGGCCCCCCTGGCTCAGTTCCAGCTCAGGTTCTCCGCTGCCTTGCAGCCTCCTGTCCTCTGGGCCTGCCCGTGAGCAGTCGGCACAGATGCGCCAGGGGACAGGCTGGGCGGTGACGCCCCGCCTCCTGGAGCTGGTTTCCCAGCTGCTAGTCTGGCAGGTGTCCCAGGCCGTGTCCCTGTGGCACTGATGGTTGTCTGGTGCCAGCCGGGAGTGGGGACCAGAGGTGGGGTTCGAGGCAGGGCCAAGGGTCAGGAAACCCCATAGTGTCCCCACCTTCCCTGGTTTTCATCATGGTGGGGGGCAGGGAGGGAACCTCAAGGCTTCTCAGGCTGAGGGTGTCTTCTTGAGAAAGCTCTCCAGGCTCCTGAGGGCTCCCCCCTCCCCCCCAGCTTTGGATACCTCCCTCTGGCCTGGCCTTAACTCTACAAAACTATGTCAGGCCCGGACCCTCCCAAGCTGGGGCATCAGCCCACACAAGCAGACCCCGAAAGTGACAGGGGAGGAATAAACAAATGAGCAAGCAAAGGTGTGACCTGCAGAAAGGTGAGGTCATAGAATAAAAAACCTGAGTTCCTAGCCCACTGGGGCTCCCACCCCAGCCCCCATCGGAAGCTGGGACTTGAGCAGTGCATTCCAGGGTGGGGTGCCGGATGACTGGAGTCCCCACGGGCACAGTGCGGTCAGGAACCTGCTTGGGAGCCTGAGATCCGGGGTTCCGACCCCCCACTGCCATCAGTCGACCTGGATGACTGCTTCACCTCCCTCAGCCTCAGTTTCCCCATCTGTAAAACAGACTTGGAGCAGTGTCTCTGCATTGCTGGGGAAGTGAAGGGATCTGTGTGAAGCCAGGTCAGGCCTCATGTCAACCGTGAGTGGTGAGCCTCCTCGCTCTGACAAGTATTTAAATTATATAAATAAAATCAAAGAGAGAGAGAGGATGGGGGGAGCATCAGGAGGGAGCTGACCGCCCTGCCTGGGCCTCCATCCCTTATTTTGGCCACCTGCCCCTTTTGGCCGCGCTGTTACCCCGATCCCGCTGCTACCAGAGCCTCAGGGTTCCTTCCATGAATTGGGACCAAACAGGTGTCCTTGACTCTCTTCTCCATCCCTGCCCATCCACCAGTGACATTTTCCCCCAATCCAACCCCTTCTCGTCACCTGATCCAGCCCCATCATCACCCCGGGGACCAGTGCAGGCCCGGCCTCCCTGGTCTCCTCGCTTCTGTTCTCACCCCCACAGACTCATCTCTCCATGGTCGCTGCAGTCAGACGCATTCTTCCCCTCCTCACAACCCCCCATGGCTCCCGCCTCCATCAGGGCAAAAGCCAAAGTCCTCCCCTTGACTACAAGGTCCTGCTGGTCTTGCTGCTCTTCCTTCCTTCCCCCTCCCACTGCTCCACTCAGGCCTCCTTGAAGCTCCTCTGAGACACGCACTCTCCTGCCTCAGGGCCTTTGCACAGGCTGTGACTCTGCCTGGGACCATTTTCACAAAATACATCTCTCACCTCCTTCAAGGCATACCCGCCCATGTGCCCTTTCTTCCTCTCCTGCCACCAGGAATCTGGATTTTGCTCTAAGCACTGTCAAATCAATGTACTCAAAATTATCGCACTGAGCCAATGGATAGAGCGCCGGCCTGTGGACTGAAAGGTCCCAGGTTCGATTCCGGTCAAGGGCATGTACCTGGGTTGCGGGCACATCCCCAGTGGGAGATGTGCAGGAGGCAGCTGGTCGATGTTTCTCTCTCATCGATGTTTCTAACTCTCTATCCCTCTCCCTTCCTCTCTGTAAAAAATCAATAAAATATATATATTTTTAAAAATCGCACTGCTAATAAGAGTCGTTTACCTGGACTGAGGGCTGGAGACACACTGGGGACAACTGAGATATGTCCGTGCTGTTGCGGGAGTCATGGTCTGGGGCAGGGAGAGAGTGGGGCAGTATGAATACATGGGACACATGGCCAGACATGGCCGAAAGAGAGTTTTCCAGACTGGGCAGCTACTGAGGGCCGCCTGGAAGAGGTGGCATTGGGACTGAGGCCCTGAGGAGGCAGTGGAGGGAGAGGATGTGGGGGGGCAACAGGCCTGGACCTCGTGGGGTTTTGGGGGCCGTGAGGAGGGCCTTGGTCTTCACCTTAAGAGCAGTAGGGCACCCTGGGAAGGTCTCAAGGTGGGTGATAGGGTTTGATACGTGTCTCAAAGGAAAGACACGGCCCCATGTGGCCCATCTGGTGGCCATGTTTCCCACCAGTTCACAGAGGGGGAAACTGAGGCTCAGAAAGGCGAAGCCACCGACACAACCAGCGGCCTGTGATTTTCTCCCCCCTCTCCCATGGGCCCGGCTGCAGACGGGGAAACTGAGACAGCTTTTACCAGGTATTACCAACTCCACTTCATAGCCAGGGCTGTCTCTCCTCAAGTCCCCTGGGAGTGGAGCCAGCCCTCCTCCACCCCCTCTGCCACCTCGGGGCCGTGTGTCTCTCACGTTCTCACCCGGTGCACTGGGGTCCCTCCCCCACGCAGCCTTACTGCGGGACTTTCTCACAGGAAGGAAATAGCACAGCCAGTTTCACAAGTGGGTGGCCAAAGCCACAGGCTCTGGTTTTGGTTTGCAAATAGCATCCAGCTCCAACCGCCTGCTGCAGCCCTGGGAGGCTGGCCGGGCCAGGCGCCTGCTGTCCAGTCAGGGAGGGCACCCGGGCCCAGGGGTGGTCAGGCTCGGGGGCAGGAGGTGCACTGAGCCCTTGTCCCCACTCAGCCTCGATCACTTCGGTCCACAGCTGATGCTGACCTCATGCTTGGCTGACTTAGCACATTTTTTTAATTCAGAATTTTAAAAATTTGAAGTGATTCTTCTGGAATTAGCACATTTCATTCTCCTAGTGAGCATATATTAAGTGCCTACAGTGTACCAAGCTGTGTACCACGTATGTCCTCATTTACTCATCCCATTAGTTTTATAAGTTAACTAGAGGCCCAGTGCATGGTGGGGGCGGTTTGGGCAGTGTGTATGTGGGGGGGGGGACACAGGAGTTTGGCCGGCTGGACCCACCCCCAATCAGGGGGTGGGGGGGCCGATAGGGGCTGGGCCGGCCGGGGGAGGGGACGCTGGAGGTTTGGGGTGGGCGATCAGGGCCCTGATCAAGCCAGTTGGCTGCCACAGTGCGTGTCATAGCAACCGGTCATTCTGGTTGTTCTGCTGTTCTAGTCGCTGGGATTATACATATATAGATGAGTGAGTTTTCCTGTGGCTGTTGTAACAAATGACTGTAACCTGGTGTTTAAAACAACAGTTGAGGGACCAGAAGTCTGGGATCAAGGTTGTTAGGTTAGGTGGCTCAGGAGGCGGCGCAAGAAATAGAGACTCCAGTGAATCAGAAAAGAAAGGAAAGGAAAAGGTTTATTCTGCGTCCCCGGGAGACCCACGTACCCCAAGGACAGGGCACGTGGATTCACGCCAACAGGGAGGGGGGCGCTTTTTTTATACTGCGGTTGGGTGAGGGGCGGGGACATGAGCTGAGGAATTCTCTGCTGCAGGGGATGGGCGGGGGTATGTGGATTAAGGGAGAAGAAGCCAGTATCTGTGTCTGGCACCTTGATCTGTGAGAAATTCCAGGGGGGGGAGTCCATTATCTTGTCACATGTCTGCACGTATCCGATCCTGGGCTCTCTTCTCTGACCTAACAAAGGTGATCCTTCTGGAGGCTCTAAGGGGAAGTCTGTACCAGGCCTCGCTCCCAGTTTCTGGGGGCTGCCAGCAGCCCGTGGCTCGTGGCCTCATCACTCCAATCTCTGCCTCTGTCTCCAAATTCCTGCCTCTCATTGTCTCCTTTTCTCTCTCTTAGAAGAATACCTGCCACTGGATTTAGGGTCCCTATAATCCAGGGTGATCTTTTCTTACGATCTGTAACTAATTACATCTGCTGTCACCCTTTAAGTTCATGTTCTAAGGTTCTGGGGAGACGTATCTTTGAGGGGCCACAGTTCACGCCTCCCCTGGCAGGTATCACTAGGTCTACTTCACAGGCAGGAAACAGGGGCACACAGAGGTCAAGTCACTGACCTGAAGGGCTAGGACTTAAACCCAGTCGTCTGGAGCCTGGATCTACTCAAGTCACTGCTCCACCTGCGTGCCAGGTCCTGGGGATGTGGAGGGGAACAAGAATTGTAGCATCAGGAATGTGGCCTTTGAACCTGAATGCTCCATGCACGCAGTGGTTCTCAACCTTCTGGCCCTTTAAATACAGTTCCTCATGTGGTGACCCAACCATGAAATTATTTTCGTTGCTACTTCATAACTGTAATGTTGCTACTGCTAAGGATCGTAATGTAAGTATCTGATATGCAGGATGGTCTTAGGCGACCCCTGTGAAAGGGTCGTTCGACTGCCAAAGGGGTCGCGACCCACAGGTTGAGAACCGCTGCCTTAGAGCCTGATCCTAGGGTCAAGGGTCTCCCTGCAGTGGGCTGTGTGGTGTCCTCCAAAAGACACGTCCATCTGGAACCTGTGACTGTGACCTTATTTGGAAATACGGCCTTTGCAGAGGTCATTAAGGTAAAGATAACAGCATCCTGGATTTAGGGCCTACATCCAACAACAAATGTCCTTAAGACAGGAGAGGGGAAAGGGAGGCCTGAGACAGGAGAAGGCCAGGTGACGTCGGAGTAGAGACGGGGGTGGTGCTGCTACAAGCCAAGAAACGCTAGGAATTCCCAGAAGCCAGAGAGAGGCCTGGGTGGACTCTGCCCCGGAGCCTCCGGAAGGACCCAGCCCTGCTCACGCCTGGATCTCAGACTTCTGGCCTCCAGAGCTGGAGGAGAATAACTTTGTGTGGTTTTGAGCCACCCAGTGTGTGGTCCTTAATTTTGGCAGCGCCCGGGACACTCTCCCCCACCCCATCCCAGATAATGTCCCCTGCTCCCCCACCAGCGCCCTCCCACCGGCGCCCCAGCTCAGAGAGGGCAGTGGCTACACCCAGACGCTCTGGCCAGGAGGAGGGAGGCAGGCGTTTCTCTTTCGGGCATTTGAGGGGATGTGGGTGTGGACCCTGATGGGCTCAGAAACTCTAGGTGCTTTTCAAAGTGTAGGAACCATCCACCCTTCCCAGCCACGCGTGAGTTTCCTGTGAACCTGTGACCTGGAAAACACAGTGTTGTTGGATTTTGGAGTTTTACCAATCAAATGCATCTAATTGGTGTTTCAATTTGAATCTTATTTCCAATTGGTGCTAAACATCTCGCTGCACGTGTTTCCTTCTCTGGGTTCTTCACAATAAGTTAGAGGGGCTCTTTATACATATTCGCTACTATTCCTCTGTCAGTCTAGGATATTGCAAATATCTTTCCCTGTTTTTTTTTTTTTTTTTAGTTTGTTTTTGTATCTTCCCTTAATTTGTGACTTGCCTTTTAATTTTCTTCAGAGTGCCCTTTTTTGTTTGTTTTTATTAATCCTCACCTAATAATATTTTTTTTTCCATTGATTTTTAGAGAAAGTGGAAGGGAGGGGGAGAGACAACTAGAGAGAAGCATTAATGTGAGAGAGACACATCAACTGGTTGTCTCCCGGCTGGGCAAAAATATGTTTTTATTGATTTGAGAGAGAGAGAGAGGAAGAGAGAGGGAGAGAGAGAAACATGCATGAGAAGGAACCATTGATCAGCTGCCTCCTGCACATCCCCTCCTGGGGAACAAGTCCCAAACCCAGGCACGTGCCCTGACTGGGAATCAAGCAGGGGACCTTTCGGTGCATGGGACAGTGCTCAACCACTGAGCCACACCAGCCAATATCCTATCTAATAAAAGAGAAACATGGTAATTAGCCGTACCTACGCTACCCTTCCCATTGGCTAATCAGGGCAATATGCAAATTAACTGCCAGCCAAGATGGCGGCCGGCAGCCAGGCAGCTTGAAGCGAACATTAGGCTTGCTCGCTTCAGTGATGAAGGACTCCTACGTTCCCTGCCGGCCACTGCCGGCCTCTGAGCTTGCAGTTTGAAACATTGTTACAAATATAGAAGCTAAACAAAACCCCAGAAACCTGCTTTCAGCCAGCCGGGATCTCAGAGCTGGAGTTGAAACAGTGTTTCGATTATAGAACCCAAACAAACCAGATACCTGCTTTCAGCAGCGGAGGCCTAA
>NW_006288873.1:183301-191638 GCF_000327345.1 Myotis davidii | reverse complement strand
CCCAACCCCCCTGATGGACTCTGCTCTGGGCATGACAGGGGGCGGCGCCCCAACTCCCCAATCGGCCCTGCTCTGAGCCTGACCAGGGGCTGCACTTAGGGATTGGGCCTGCCCTCTGCCACCCGGGAGCAGGCGTAAGCCAGCAGGTCGTTATCTCCCGAGGGGTCCCAGACTGCGAGAGGGCACAGGCCAGGCTGAGGGACCCCCTCCCCCCCGAGTGCACACATTTTTGTGCACCGGGCCTCTAGTCCTATATATATAAAAGCCAAGCAACCAGAACGGCTGGAACAACCAGTCGCTATGACATGCACTGCAGCCCTGTGGCCCCTCCCCCTGGCCGGCCAACTGCCCGAGTCCCCTCTCTGAGCCGGCAGCCTGATGGAATTTGTGCACCGGGCCTCTAGTTTTCTTATATAGATTATGCCTGTTGGCTCTTGCTTGGGGTCTTGTTTTCTGATCCTTAGATTGCCCACATTTCCTACCAAGACATTCAAGCTTTATTTATTTTATTTTTTAAGATATTTTTATTGATATTTTACAGAGAGGAAGGGAGAGAGATAAAGAGTCAGAAACACCGATGAACTGCCTCCTGTATGCCTCCTATTGGGGGTCGAGCCCACAACCAAGGTACATGTCCCCGACCAGGACCCTTCAGTATGAGGGGTCTATCCGACGCTCTATCCACTGAGCCAAACCGGCCAGGGCTCAAGCTTTATTTTATTATATTTTTGCACATAACCCCTTTACCCACTTGAAATGGAGTTTTGTGTACGATGTGACGTAGGATCCAATTTAATTGTTTTCAAAGTGGACTCTCACCCCCAGATCCTTTTATGAGATCGTCTCCCTTCCCCACTGCTGGGTCAGACCCTCTCTGTCTTGGAGAAACTCCAGATGCTGGAGCTCCATGCATGCAACCGAGGTCT
The DNA here is from genome assembly GCF_000327345.1 of Myotis davidii. Classification (NCBI taxonomy): domain Eukaryota; kingdom Metazoa; phylum Chordata; class Mammalia; order Chiroptera; family Vespertilionidae; genus Myotis; species Myotis davidii. Next base: position 190,712 of record NW_006288873.1, on the reverse strand, counting down.
GTAGACATTGAATTCCAACCCATTGGTCTGGGGCCAAGTCCCTCTGACTCAATTGCAGGCTTTGTAATGGGTCCCGTACCGGCAGGACCAGCCACACCACCCTGTTTCTCCAGGTGAATTCTGGAATCTTCTTATCAAGTTGCAGGGGAAAAAGCAACACCTTCTTGTGTTAAGACATCAGATGGGGAGGATCAGTATTGTGGAGCCTCCTCCACCCCCCAGCTTCTGTCTCACCAGGTCATTCTTTCCCCACTGCGTTCCTTGCTCCAGCGAGGTTTGTTCAGAGGTTTTGGATGGGCCCACAGCTGGCGCCTCCCCTGCCCGGCTTGGCCTGTGTGTCGAGTTCATTGTAAGCTCCTGGCTTACCTGCCCTCCTGTTCCTGCTTCTGATGGACCCTGTGGTTCAGAGATGTTTCCTGGTGAGATGACGGGTTTCTCCAGATCTGATCGCTTGGGTTTCAGCCCGTTTGCACCGGGAACTCAATGACAAGGCCAGTGCCAGCCCCCCAGGCTCAGGGAATGGAGTGAAGCCGCAGCTGCCCTAAAACCTCAGGCCGCCACTTCTCCCTCCGCTCCCCTCAGCGTCCCCTGGGAGGCAGCTCCTGGAGGCAGTCACTCTGTGGACGGCAGGTGCCCCTCCCAGGGCTGAGAAGGGGCCAGTCCCTGTTCCCGCCTCGGTGCCAGCAGGGGTGTGGGTGTGGACAGCGTGTTCCCACAATGGCATGGGGAAGCCGGGAGCGGAATTCCCCAGGAGGTCAACCCCAGGTGCCCAGAGGTCATTTTAAAACAGCGGGCATCACGGATGTTTTCAAGTGTGCCCTGCAGCTGAGAACACGCAGTGACCCGTGGGCTGTCCCCAACTCACAGGACCCAGGGGACGTGGACCTCGGTTCCATGACGCCCTCTCCCCTCGACCTTATTCGGTTCCTGCTAATCCCAAGGTCAACTGAGAGCCGAGCTGCTTCTCACAGGACAAGGCAGCTGCAAACCCCTGTCACCCCTGCAGCCCCCAGGAAACGGCTCCCTGTCACTCCGCAGCACCCAGGCCCAGCCTCCAGGTGCCCGCCTCTTCCTCTCCGTCCTCGGGCTCCCAGCCTTGGCAGCTGCAGGTTGGCTGTCTGGGCCTCAGTTTCCCCACCTGTATGCCAGAGAGGCCACTGTCCGAAGGGGGCCAGGGAGGAGTCCAGGGGCCAGATTTGGGGCCCGGGAATTTTTTCTGCTTCTCTGTGTCTCTTTATTTCTCCTACTGTCTCCCTGTCTCTCTCTCTCTGACCGTCTCTCTGTGTCTCTCTCCCTCTGTGCTGTTTCTGTCCTTCCACTGTCTCTGTCTGTCTCCTATTTCTCTCCCTCAGTGTCTGCCTCTGTCTCCCACTGTCCGTCTCACAGGTAGATTGGGGTCCCTGTCTGATCTCCCCCCGACTTCCGCACCCACCCCCAGGCCTCCAGTCCGAGTGGGATGAGCCATGTTGAACCTCCAGTGAATGGTTGATGGGCTGCACTTGCAGGCGAGGCCCGGCCTCCTCGTCCGACTGTTCATCCCGCCCCCCAGTGGCTGTGCCCATGAGCCCCTAGGGCAGCTGTGGGCAAACTACGGCCCGTGGGCCGAAATGAATAAAACTATTGAAAAAAAAGACCATACCCTTTTATGTAATGATGTTTACTTCGAATTTATATTAGTTCACACAAACACTCCATCCATGCTTTTGTTCCAGCCCTCCGGTCCAGTTTAAGAACCCATTGTGGCCCTCGAGTCAAAAAGTTTGCCCACCCCTGCCTAGCGGGTGTTGCAGGTCCCCTTGCTGAGCCATAAGCTCCCCCATTGGTCACCCGAGTCCAACGTTGGTGACCAGGGACTCCAGGGTGTCAAGACACTGGTGTGGGCTCCATCCATGCTTTTGTTCCGGCCCTCCGGTCCAGTTTAAGAACCCATTGTGGCCCTCGAGTCAAAAAGTTTGCCCACCCTTGCCCTAGGGGGTGTTCCAGGTCCCCTTGCTGAGCCATAAGCTCCCCCTTTGGTCACCCCGAGTCCAACGTTGGTGACCAGAGACTCCAGGGTGTCAAGACACTGGTGTGGGTTCCTCACCACCCCCAAGATTGTTCTGGAATAGTAGCCCCAGGATTGAACATGTCCAGGCAGCCGTGCCCCAGGCCGGGGCCGGGACAGCGCCGCTGCCGCACGGGGTGGCCCCAGCAGAGCCTCTCCGGCCTGAAAAGTAACAGCCCAAGCGTCTGGACGATGACGCACCTCAGCGTAAAGCAAGGACACAGCCGAGAGGCAAAAGATACCAAACCAGCTGAGGGCTTACCCATCCCAGCCCGACAGCAGCTACGGCAACACCGGGTCCCCACCTCAGGCCACAGCAGGGCTTGTCACCCCACGTACAGATAGGGAAACTGAGGCAGCGCCTGTGTGCCCATCCGGGCCAGCCACAATACCTCCACTTCCAAATGGACTGTTTCACCTTTTTTCTTTATTTATATACCATTCCACACACACTATATTAATATTCACACAATTTAAAATACAGATGTGTTTTATTTTTTACTTTTTTATCTTTTTATTTTTGAATCCTCACCCAAGGATATGTTTTTATTGTTGTTGGTGTTGTTTTGAGAGAGAGAGAAACATCGATGTGAGAGAGAAGCATCGTTCCGTTGCCTCACATATGTGCCCTGACCGGGGATCGAACCTGTAACCCCGATATGTGCCCTGATCAGGAATGGAACCCACAGCCTTTTGGTGTACGGGATGACGCTCCAACCAAGTGAGCCACCTGGCCGAGGCCTGATGTGTTTTCTTTTGAAATGAGAAAAAGAGCATTACAGGCAGCTGGTCATTAGCGAATGGAGTGTGATATCCCTTTTCATCCTTCCAGGGCTACAATCCAAAGCAGGAGTTTCCAGAACAGGAGAGCACATACGCAGCACTTAGATTCTGCTCTTATGTTGCCTTTTCCCCAGAGTCCCAAAATAAAACACCCTAGAACAGTGATTTCAACCAGTGTGCCGTGGCGCACTCGTGTGCCGCACAGGTTTTTTATTATTTTTTTTATTGACTTTAGAGAGAGAGGAAGGGGAAGGATAGAAACATCGATGTTTCTCATTGGCTACCTCCTGTACGCTCCCTATGGGGGATCAAACCCGGAACCCAGGCATGTGCCCCAACCCGGGAATCAAACCCGGGACTTCTTGGTTCATAGGTCAACGCCCAACCACGGAGCCACACCGGCCGGACATGCTGCAAGAATTTTTAAAACACGCAATCTGACTTTTTAGTCAGGGGCACTGACCTCTTTTCCCTTAGGTTGTCACGTAAAAAATGACAATAGCCATCTGGTGTGAATGAACCAGAATTCTACCTATCATGTTGTCAGATCAGCAAAAAATGTATTTTTGTGTGGGCACAGAGCTTTAATATATTTTATTTTTTACAGAGAGGAAGGGAGAGGGATAGAGAGTTAGAAACATCGATGAGAGAGAAACATCGATCAGCTGCCTCCTGTACATCTCCTACTGGGGATGTGCCCACAACCAAGGTCCATGCCCTTGACGGGAATCGAACCTGGGACCCCTCAGGCTGCAGGCCGACGCTCTATCCACTCAGCCAAACCGGTTAGGGCGTGGGCAGAATTTTAGCAGTTTGTCTATGTGAACCATGAGATGAAAAAGATTGCCAATGGGTGTCCTAGAACTTCTTTAAAGGTCCGGTCGGCCGGAGTATAACTCTGACCAACATGACACAGTACATTTGGATGTGCCTGCATCCAGTCCTGGAACTGTTAACCCAACCCAAATATAACGTTCCCATTGTCCAGAAGGTTCCACTGTGGCCCCTGTGCAGCCAATCCCCTCCCTCGCCCCCAGCACCCAGTGACGAATGCAGCGAGTGACGGATTCCGGGGCAGGGAGCTGGGGACTCCTCCTGCCTCAGTCCCCCGGGGGCCTGGCGGCGGGGCAGCCCATTTCCCGCTGCAGTTGGCCGAAGTGCCACCATTTTGGGGCCAGTGCTACCGAGGTTAGAGACAAACGGACCAGCAGGTTCAATGGCCCCATCCTGGCCTGGGGCTCTGGGCCTCCTCCATCTTCTCACCTCAGAAGTGAAAGAAAGATGGGTGCTCTTACAGACTAAATGTTTGTGTCCCCCCAGATTTCACAACCTGAAACCCTGACCCGATGTGCTGGTGATTAGAGGCGGGGCCCCTGGGAGGCGATGGAGTCATGCGGGTGGAGTCCCATGATGGAATCAGTGTCCTAACAAAAGGGACGCTGCACGCACGCAGTGCCTGTGCCCTGCTGCTAGGTGAAGAGACACGGTAGCACCCAGAACGGAAGGACATGCCTGTCTGTGTGTAAGTCCCTCAGCCTTCGGGATTTTGAACTAAGACCCGCCACATCCCGGGTTCACCACAAGCGCTCGGCCAGCAGCTCATCCCCCTGGGCCTCCGATTCCCCGAGAAGCTACGGAACGAGCCCGGTGGGGCTTTGGTAGCTGTTGAGTGACATCTCCTCCAGCAGCAAGTCCCGCTGGGCGTTCACGGGCACTAGTGGCCGTCAGCAGGTGGTGGCTCCTGTGCCGTCTCAGCCCTGGTTTGAGTTTCCAGGGGGGCATCCCAAAGCTCTTCTCTCTGCCTCCTGACCCCGCCCAGCAGCCTATGGCCACATCCCATGCCTTCTGCTCTGTGCCACCCCCCACCCCTGCAGGTGGCCATGGCAACATGGGTTGGAGGGAGCACTGGGCGGGCAGGCGACTTGGGAAATTCCAGGGCCCGGGTGGTGCCAGGCGCTGTTTGTCTCGCCTCCGCCTGGGCTGAGGATGTGCTGGGGCTTTTGTCTTTTGTCCTGTGGGCGATCGAGAACACTTCTTCCCGTCCGACTGGCCGGGCAACCCTGGCCGCTCAAACTTAGCCTTGTCGGTTCTCTGCTGGAGCCTGCAAACTGTCAAAGGGAGCTGGGGGTGGCCCCAGGACGCCCCGAAAGCATCCTGTTCCCTCCCACCCCAGCACCCTCTGTCTGGCACTTGCTGCCTCCTGTTTATACTTACAAATCTCCTCTCCATGCCCCTGTCAGCTGTCACCTCCACCGGAAAGCCCTCCTGGGCCACATGCAGGGGTCCCAGCACTGAGACCAGGGGGCTGGTTCCCTTTGGCAGGGCTTGTCCGAGTGATAACTTTGTGTTTATGGTGATGACTGGATTAATAGGCCGCTCCCCTGTTGGTGGGGAGCCGTGGCGGGCAGGGTGGAGGTGCCTGGCACACAGTACGTATTCAATAAAGAGAGGTAGGATCGATCATTGAATTCAGTAACTATTGATTCCCACCTTTCACTCCCTCAACCACTCTTTACTGAGCAGGCTGGGCTGGGGCCTGGGCACATGCTGCGAAGGAAGGAAGCAGGCCCCTGCCTCCTGCGGGGCGGGACCCCTGTGGCCAGAGGCGCCTGCTGATGTCCCGTGGAATTCCTGAGTCAGGGCGTCGCTCCTGTCACACCAGCCCTGCTGCTGTTCACCGGAGACGGATGATGCCTTTAGGGGCCAATCACCAGACCTTGCTTGGGCCCAGCTTTCCCATGTTGGGAAAGGCAAGGATGATGGACCCCAGGCCTACGAGACATCAGGTACTTTCTCAGAGCCTGGGCTGGGGTCCCCTCAGGATCCTCATAACTTCCTTTGGGGGCTTCAGCCTAGGCGGGGGTGGGAGGATGGGGAGTGGGGGGTCGGGGGCCGGGTGGCTCAGAATTAGCAAATAAACATCGAGGCCTCAGTTGACTTTAAATTTCACATAAACAACCAATACATTTTATTTTATTTATTTATTTAAAAAGTTTTTTTTATTCATTTCAGAGAGGAAGGGAGAGGGACAGAGAGATAGAAACATCAATGATGAGAGAGAATCATGGATCGGCTGCCTCCTGCATGTCCCTCACTGGGGATCGAGCCTGCAACCCAGACATGTGCCCTGACTGGGAATCGAACCGTGACCTCCAGATTCCTAGGTCGATGCTCAACCACTGGGCCACGCTGGCCGGGCCAACCAGATCCATTTTAAACGTATAAGTATATCCCAAATGTTGCATGAAATACACTAAAACAGGTTTTTCTATTGTTTACCTGAAATTCAAAGTGCACTGAGTAGCCTGTATTTCATCTGGCAACCCTGATGCGTCATGCTGCCCATTTCACAGATCAGGGAGAGGAAGCCCAGAGGGGTTAGTGCTGTGCCCCGGGTGGCTCAGCCAGGGCTGAAGAGAGGGCAGCTAGAAGCCAGACCATGGCACCCAACGCCTTTAGCATTCGATTTCTGCCTCCCAGTAGCCCAAGACCGGTCTGAGGTTCCTGAGTGAGCAGCAGCGCCCTCTGCCTGGGCCAGGAGCCCCCTCCTCATTCTCACTCTGGTGCTGGCGGCCGCTGCAGGAGCGGGGCTCCAGGACCAGGGCCTCTGGGAAACCAGGAGCTCATTCCCTGGACCGTCTGGACTCTGGCGCCTGACCCAGGGTGGCCGGTCCCCTGCAAACAGCTGGTCTCCTGTCACTGTAAACAGCTGGTCTAGAGCTGTTGTCACAGTGCCCAAGTCTAGGTGTGACTGCCCTGTGACTCGATACCCTGCCGCCCGTCCCTGTCACCGGATACTCGGTAAACAGCGCTCGGAGAATGGGCTGCAGCGCCCTGCCTGGCTGGTGCGGTGCAGGGCCGGGGCTGGTCAGACTCCAGTCCAGGCCCTGACCCCCCTCCCGCCCCCCCAGCAGTCAATGCTGGCTTTGTTCTGATACTAAAAATAAACATCGGTCCATATACCTGCTACTTGTCCATGGCCCCTCTGAGCCATCAACCTGCCCTAACATTTCCCAGCTGGTTACCTGGAAGGTCTTTTAACAGCCTTCCGATCCTCCGATTCTCCGTGACAATGAGTCTTGATACTCTGATACCTCACCCAGGGGCCGGCCAACTACAGCGCTGCTCATGACCTAGAAATGGCGTTCACACCATTTCAGACCCAAAGACAATGTATTGTGAGATATCAAAACCATATGACATTCAAAGTTCAGCGTCCACAAGTAAAGTTTTTTAAAAATTATTTTTAAAAAATTCTCACCCCAGGAGTGAAGATCTTTTTTTCCCCCACGCGAGTGAAAGGGGGTGGGGGGAGGAGAGAGAGACACATCGATTGGTTGCCTCCTCCTCTCGCCCCAACTGGGGGCCAGGAATTGAACCTGCAACTGAGGTATGTGCCCTTGACCCGGAATCAAACCTGCGACCTTTCCGTCCTCGGACCAATGCTCTAACCCAGCGGTTCTCAACCTGTGGGTCGCGAACCCTTTGGGGGTCGAATGACCCTTTCACAGGGGTTGCCTAAGACCATCAGAAAACACATATATAATTACATATTGTTTTTGTGATTAATCACTATGCTTTAAT
>NW_006288873.1:155659-164438 GCF_000327345.1 Myotis davidii | reverse complement strand
TGAGTGCGGGGCCCCGGGGGGCTCAGCCAGGGCTGAAGAGAGGGCAGCTAGAAGCCAGACCATGGCACCCAACGCCTTTAGCATTCGATTTCTGCCTCCCAGTAGCCCAAGACCGGTCTGAGGTTCCTGAGTGAGCAGCAGCGCCCTCTGCCTGGGCCAGGAGCCCCCTCCTCATTCTCACTCTGGTGCTGGCGGCCGCTGCAGGAGCGGGGCTCCAGGACCAGGGCCTCTGGGAAACCAGGAGCTCATTCCCTGGACCGTCTGGACTCTGGCGCCTGACCCAGGGTGGCCGGTCCCCTGCAAACAGCTGGTCTCCTGTCACTGTAAACAGCTGGTCTAGAGCTGTTGTCACAGTGCCCAAGTCTAGGTGTGACTGCCCTGTGACTCGATACCCTGCCGCCCGTCCCTGTCACCGGATACTCGGTAAACAGCGCTCGGAGAATGGGCTGCAGCGCCCTGCCTGGCTGGTGCGGTGCAGGGCCGGGGCTGGTCAGACTCCAGTCCAGGCCCTGACCCCCCTCCCGCCCCCCCAGCAGTCAATGCTGGCTTTGTTCTGATACTAAAAATAAACATCGGTCCATATACCTGCTACTTGTCCATGGCCCCTCTGAGCCATCAACCTGCCCTAACATTTCCCAGCTGGTTACCTGGAAAGTCTTTTAACAGCCTTCCGATCCTCCGATTCTCCGTGACAATGAGTCTTGATACTCTGATACCTCACCCAGGGGCCGGCCAACTACAGCGCTGCTCATGACCTAGAAATGGCGTTCACACCATTTCAGACCCAAAGACAATGTATTGTGAGATATCAAAACCATATGACATTCAAAGTTCAGCGTCCACAAGTAAAGTTTTTTAAAAATTATTTTTAAAAAATTCTCACCCCAGGAGTGAAGATCTTTTTTTCCCCCACGCGAGTGAAAGGGGGTGGGGGGAGGAGAGAGAGACACATCGATTGGTTGCCTCCTCCTCTCGCCCCAACTGGGGGCCAGGAATTGAACCTGCAACTGAGGTATGTGCCCTTGACCCGGAATCAAACCTGCGACCTTTCCGTCCTCGGACCAATGCTCTAACCCAGCGGTTCTCAACCTGTGGGTCGCGAACCCTTTGGGGGTCGAACGACCCTTTCACGGGGGTCGCCTAAGACCATTGGAAAAGACATATATAATTACATATTGTTTTGTGATCAGTCACTATGCTTTAATCATGTTCAATTTGTAACAATGACAATACATCCTGCATATCAGATATTTACATGACGGTTCATCACAGTAGCAACATTACAGTGATGAAGTAGCCACGAAAATAATTTTACGGTTGGGGGTCACCACAACATGAGGAACTATATTATTACAGGGTCGCAGCCTTAGGAAGGTTGAGAACCACTGCCCTAACCCTTGAGTAAAACCAGCCAGGGCCACAAATAAAGTTTTATTGAAATCCAGCCATGGCCCTCACTTGTGTGTTGTTCAGGGCTGCTTGGGAGCGAGCAGAGTGGAAGAGCCGCAGTCAGACAGCATGGCCAGCAAAGCCTCAGTATTACACATCTGGCGATTTATAGAAAAAGCTGTTGATTCCTGTTCTAAGTTCCTGGGCAGCCCCGGGCCCCCATACTGCGTTCAGGGTCCTGTGAGGGGTCAGTGGCCCCTGGTGTCATACACGGTGCAAACAGCGAGTCCCTGGACTTGGCAAGGGTCACATCCAGCCCGACACGCTGACAAGCCGGTGCAGTGGTTTGGCCTCTGACGGAGCCAATCAGGCCGAGGAGAAAGGACGGCCCCCGCCTCTTGGGCAGGACCAGGGACTCTGAGCTGAAGAGCTGGACTCTCTCCCGAGGGAGATGGGGAGCTCCGTCCGGGGTGGGAGCAGAGCGTGGACACGGGGACGGGACCTCTGTGACCTTGGGCGTCCATCCATGCGGCGGGGGAGGGGCCAGAATAGGGGCCTCTCTAGGCCTGAGTCTGGGGGGAACAGTGCTCCAGACCGTGAGGGGAGGGTTTCATGGGAGAGGCCGGTGCCCGGATAACGCGTGGGGCCGTCTGTTCCCCCACCACTACCCCAAACACCAAGCAGGCTCCGGGGGAGGGAGGCCGCAAGGATTTGGGGGCCGGGGTGAGGCAGGGATCCCCTCCCTTGGGGGATCTCATTTGTTGTGGTGCGTTCACTGCGCTCTCACTGTGGCTCTGCCCTCAGGGCGCCCTTCACAGAGGGAGACAGGGGGCAGCAGTGGACCCAGCCATCTATTCTAGTCATGAATTCCAGAAGCACAGGGCGGAGCTGACAGAGAAACTGGGGCAGCCTTGGTCGGGGAGGCTGACGGGCCTCAGAGGAGGGGCCGTTCGGACTTGGACCTGAAACAGGGGAAGGTGAGGGCTTGTGGGGAGTGAAGGAAGGGCTGTCTGGGCAGAAGGAACAGCATGTGCAAAGGCCCTGAGGTAGGCCTGAACCTGTTGTGATGGCGGCTGTGGGGGCTGCGGAGGGGGTGTAAGGGATCCGAGCCTCGTTTCACAGTCCCCGGGGCTGCCCTGGGCTGGGGCACTGAGACACCAGCACAAAGCTTCCACGGCACTGCCTGGGCCTTAGAATATCTCTGGTCCGTTCCACCGGTGAACCAGCCTGGTGTGGGGCTGGCGTGAGCCGAGGCCGGAAGGGCCACTGGCCTGAGAGGAAAGTTCCCCCCAACACACGGGCCTCTGGGTCAAGTGGACTATCTTGCCTGCCCTTCTAAACCACAGAGCTTGGCAGGGCCGGAGGGTGATACGCCAGCAGGAGGCACCTCCTGGGGTTAAGCCTGGCAGGGGCACCGGGGCCAGATCCAGAAAGTCTGCGAGTGGAAAACATGGTCTCATGTTTCTGGCTGGGTGTTGTTGGACTCCTGAGAGGCCTCAGCCCTGGCAGCCAGACACAGATGCCCTCGGCCCCTGGGGTCAGGACTGGGTCAGAGAAAGGGGGCTATTAGAGGTGAGGTTTTGAAGGATGAATAGAAGTTTGCCAGCAAGATAAAAGGCATCCAGGAACGTGTAGGAGGCTCCAGTTTGGCCTCATCTGGCTCCATGGCTGAGGGACCCCAGACCGTCCCTGACCCACAGTGTTTCTCCTACTTGGACAAGGTAAAGGCTCTGAGATCAGACCAGCCCAGGTTTGAATCCAGGCTTTTCCACTTTCTGGGTGACTCTGGGCAAGTGAGGCCACACCAAGATTGGTCCCGGTTTACAGAAGAATAAACTGAGGCTCCACCCATCTTAGGATGCAGACGGAGTCAAAGCTGGGGCCTGTGGTCCAGGCTGGGGGTGGGGCAGGGCGGTTGAGAATCATGAGTGGGTGAGAATAATGCGAGGCCATTATTCTGAGGCCTGAGAGATGGAGGGGGGGGAGGGGGGGACAGCCTGGCCAGTGGGCACAGCAGGTGCAAATGCCCTGAGGCAAGAGCCTATTTGGGAGCTTCAAGGGACAGCAAGGAGGCAAGTGGGCTGGAGGCCGGTAAGCAATGGTAGACGGGCAAAGGAAAGGAGATGGGGCCTGCAGAGCCTTGGGGACCAAGAGGAGCCATGGTGGGTTTGGAGCAGGGAAAAGATGGAATCTAGAGTGACCACTGGCAGCTGAAGCAGGGTGGACCTGGGGATAAAGAGACCCGGGGGGGGGGGTGCTCCCATCTGCTAGCACCGGGCAGTATGAACCAGCCCAGGCCAGCACAGGCTGGTAGCGGCCGGCACACACCACTACCCACTGCTGACAGACACTCCTGCCAACACCAAACCCAGACTGGCCATGCATAGAGCAACGCACGGCTGCTTCCCACGTCGGCCGAGATGTGTAAACTCACATTCGAGGTCCATATAACACGTGCACACACACCTCTGGATGGTTCCACGGGCAGGGCCGACACACAACGCACGGGCGCACCCTAGTTCTGGAGGGCCCTCCCCCATCTCCCCCACACCCCGCCCCGGCCCTCTGTCTCAGCACCCCCATTCAGCCCCACAGACCTTATCTCCTCTCGTGCCCACTATTGACCCCTATTGACCCCGTCCTACAGTGAGATCAGGGTCCAGATGAGAAACTAAGGCTCAGAGAGGTGTTGCCACTAGCCCAGGGTCACACAGGAAGAAAGGGGTGGAGCCCAGAGTCCAGACGCTGAGCTCTAACCTTCCTTCCTCTGGAGCACGTGCCGGCCTGGGGGCAGGGTTCACAAACAGAATCACCCTCCTGCCTGTCCTGTGGCTCCCAGGCTCCAAGCAGCTGCAGGCCTTCCTGCCGGTGGATGCACCCTCCCCCGCATTCACCACCCCCAGCCCATCTCACCCATCTGTTCCCCAAAGAAGGGCCACCTACGTCACAAACATTAACCGAACGTCAGCTGCAAACAAAACAGCCCTGTCACACACTCCGGGGCTGCTGTGGGGGAATACCCAGCCCAGGAGCAAATAAACAAACAGGGCTGCTACGCCCTCTCGGTATTCCAGCCAGCTGGCTCTAGCTTGCCTGCTGTGGCTGCACAGCTATTCCCTCTACCTGAATGTCTAGCTCCCTGGTGAACTCCTCTTCATCCATCAAAGCCCCAACTCCAATGTCCTCCTCTCTTGGAAGCCGCCCCAGCACCTACCAGTCCCCATCCTTCCCTGTGACTCCACTGACTCCATGGGGCTGGAGGTATCTGTGGATTCCACCGCAATGTCCTTGGGATTCTGTCCCGCTATCCTTGCCATGGCGGCAAGATGGTCCATCCTCACCTCCAGGCCCATCCTCACCTCCAGGGAGCCCCCGTACTCCCAGGGTCACATGCCCATCCCTGAACCAATTCCCGCATCTGTGGTGATAAAAGGCTCTATTTGGCCAGATTTGATCACATGTCCACTCTGGACTTGGCTCCTTTTGCTCACTGAGGCCAGGCAGGGAGAGCAGGTGCCCTCAAGACTGGTGGTGGGCCTTGGGCACGTCACCTGTTCGCTGTGCCTCAGTTTCCCCACCTGTGAATGAAGCTCGTCAGGGCTGAGGTGTTGGAGCAGAGAGGGGTCCTTCCCTCCCCCACCCGCTGTTGGGGGCAGGACCCTGTTGACCCTGTGGCCCGCATCCTTCATGGTTCTTCTCTGTGAGTCTCCCAGGCAGCTGCCCAGAGTGGCAGGCACCAATGGCCACCTGCTGAGTCACCCATCCTCCTGGGCTCCTGGCCCAGCCTGAGGCTTTGTGGGACTTTCCTGGCCTTCCTGGAACATGAAACATAAAGTGGTGAAGACTCCAGGACAGGGAAAGCGAGGGCAGAGACCGCACGGACAAGTCTGCGTGCACCCGGCATAGATTCAATCCACGTCCTGTTCCCCCCGGACCAGGAGGCCACGGCCACGGCCACGGCCACTGGAGTGGGGACTCAGCATGTGAACACCTTCAGGCCCTCAGCCGGGCTGCGGGCGCCCAGCGCTGGGCTGGGCCTGGTCATCACTGTTGTGCCTGTTTGGACAGATGTTAGCATTCTTGGTGCCTGTTCACTGGCCCGTTTCCGAGTGTCTACGTGTGCACGTGCATGTGGTGCTTCTGCACGTGCGTGTGCATTAGGGCCGTCCTGTGTGCGAGCCCTGGGGGCCTAAGCGACAGGGACCCAGCCCCTTGCTGGAAAAGGTGCATCTCCTGGAGGATTCCCTGGGCAAAGGCTGGAGGGCAGGGAGACTGGGTGCAGGGAGACTGTGGGTGCAGGGAGCGGGGGAGAGGGGGGGGCTGCAGGGAACAGCAGGGGTGCGCGGTCAGGCAGGCTGAGGGGGGTGGAGAGTGAGCCAGTGAGCCTGGGCAGCTTCAGCAGAGCTGAGCTTCGGGAGGAAGTGACATCAATTCTGAACTATTCACTGAACACCTACTCTGTGTGCCTGGAGCGAGGACACAGCAGGGCTCCGGGGCAACAGAAACCACCACAACAAACAACTCTGCAGCTATGTAACTCCAGGGAAGGGAAAAGATCAGGAAGCAAAACGCATCAGGCCAGGGTAGGGGACCCCAGGGCGCTCTGGCCTAGACACCAGGAGTGTGTGAGGAGGTGGTGTGTGGCCTGAGGCCCGCAGGAGAGGAGGTCCGGGCAGATCTGGGGAGAGGAAGCCCCAGGTAAAAGGCACAACAGGTGGGGCTGAGCAAAGGCCCTGAGGTGGGGATGAGCTGGCAGAGGGGCCCAATCCAGGAAGATCTAAGCCCACAGCAGGGAGGGGAGGCAGCTTGGAGCATCCCTGGGTGGGGACCAGGGCCACCAGGACAGGCTGTCCTGTAACTGGAGCCCAGCAGGAAATCGTCCCCCCTCCTGTCCACCCTCAGCACAGCCTGCTCAGGACAGAATGTGCCGGAGAGGCCAGTGGAGGCCGCGTCTGGTGGCTGGAGCAGGGTGGCGGGAGGATTCCTGAACAGCAGCCTGCTGGGCCCCCTGCCAGCGAGGGTGGAAAACAAGCCGTGGAAGCTCTGCCTGCCTGTCACCCCGGGGCCTGGGCCTGGCCCGGCCACAGCAGGGGACAGAGATGGCGAAAGGGTCAGAGACCGACAGAGACAGAGCGATGGTGACCCTGAGAGAGATGGAGAGCTAGAGAGATAGTGAGAGAGACAGAGAGGGTGAGGGACAGAGGAAGGGGGACACAGAGACAAGAGAGACAGAGAGTGAAAGAGTCAGAGACTCAGAGACAGTGAGCAAGAGACAGAGCCAGAGATAGTGAGAGAGACTGAGATAGCACTGAGAGCCAAAGACAGACTCTGAACGGTGCCAGGTCTGAGTCGGGGGTCCTGGGAACCAGTGCAAGGCCGTGACACCCCCACCTCCACCAGCAACTCTGTTTACACCAGAGCAGGGAGGGAGTCCCCTCCAGGCACTCTGTCAGCAAGGCCTGCCGCATCCTGGAGCCAGGGACACAGATCCAACCCAGCCCTGCCCTCCGAGGTTCAGACCAATAAGTGAATATCTAAATAGCAATTTCAGAGAGTGATGAGGGCTGTGAAGACAACAGGGGCAGGGAAAGATGGGGGGCTGTGTGGCCACACCAGCCAAGAGGTTGGCATGTCCCTGAAAAGATGAGGCTGGGTATAAAGAGGAGCCAGCCAAAGGGAAGAGCCTGCAGCAGAAGGAACCTGTGCAAAGGCCCTGGGGTGTTGGAGTAGCAGCCAGGGATGGAAAAGGAGCTGGGAGGAGAGAGGTGGGAGGTCTTGGGAGCCTGGGGAGAGGTGGGATTATAGTTTAGAAGAAGATTTGGCCACTCTCCTCTATGCCTAAGGGCCGCTCCCTGTGTTCAGGGAGTTCCCTGGATTCTGGACTGCCTGAGCCAGCTGCAGCCTGGTTATCAATGATCTGAAACAGAAAATCCATCTCCTCTAAGGACCAGGTTCCCCATAGCTGCAGATGCAGGACTCCCGGGACACGGGTGGCTTCCCCTCCCGAGCCTGCTGGGAGAACCTCTTTTAGAACTGCACCCACATCTGCTGTTGCAATAGACACCTGGGACTCTTCTCAGTTTGGGAACTGGGATCTTGCGTCATGCACTCCCTGGGCAACGGGGAACTGATCCTCTAGAGCAGCTGTTCTCAACCTATGGGTCGCGACCCCTTTGGGGGTCGAACGACCCTTTCACAGGGGTCGCCTAAGACCATCGGAAAACACATGTATAATTACATATTGTTTTTGTGATTAATCACTATGCTTTAATTATGTTCATATTTGTAACAATGAAATTGGGGGTCACCACAACATGAGGAACTGTATTAAAGGGCCGCGGCATTAGGAAGGTTGAGAACCACTGCTCTCGAGGCTGCCACTCTGGGGTCTGGGCGCCTCTGCTGTGGAAAGATCTCCCCCGGTCCCAGTCTCAGGACATTCAGGTCTGGCACCCTCCGAGCTGGGTGCCAGGCCCGCTGCCCAGAGCAGATGCTGCTGGGGGGACCCCGGGATCGGGAGCAGCTGGAAATCAGGGCCCAAATCAGGTCAAGGAAGGAGGTGATGGGGGGCTGTGAGGGGAGGTGTCCCAGAGCCGCAGATGGAAAAACCGAGGCTCAGAAGCAAGTGCCCTGACCATGGTCACAGCAAAAGTTCAACCCAGCTCTCCCAGTGTTGTCCCTAGGTTCCCACCCCCCACGTACCCATCCCTGCCCCTCAGCCCCACCAACAACCATCCCGAGTGGCCAGTTGATTTCCACGGCCGTAGGCCCTTAGGCTGGCTGTGGACAGTCTAGGATCAGACCAGGGCTTTAATTGGGCCCTGCCCCAAGGGCAGGACCTCAGAATCTGAGGCAGAGCCTGAGCTGCTGGCTCTACGGGAGGAGCAAGTGGGGTGTGGCCTCCTAAGTTCCAGGGGCTGTTTTGAGTGATGGTTCCCTCAGTCCCTCCTGGGGGACCCTGGGCAAGTCCCCTCACTCCCTTGGACTCACTTTCCCCACCTGCAACCCCAGGAGAGCGACCACCTCCCACCACGCGGCTGCCTCTACGCCTTGTGAGCGTTCAAACAAACCCTGTGCACATGGGTCCGCATAAGCCCGTCACACGCGCCAAACGTGGAAACAACTCAAATGTCCATCAGCTGGCGAATGGGTGAGCACACAGTGAAGTATTGCTCAGCCATGAGGGGTGAAGCGATGACACGCTACAACGTGGGTGAACCTCAAAAACATGCTGAGTGAGAGAGGCCAGAGGTCACACAGTGTGTGATCCCATTGATATAAAGTGTCCAGACCAGCCGTGGGCAAACTTTTTGACTCGAGGGCCACAATGGGTTCTTAAACTGGACCGGAGGGCCAGAACAAAAGCATGGATGGAGTGTTTGTGTGAACT
>NW_006288873.1:148413-150644 GCF_000327345.1 Myotis davidii | reverse complement strand
CCAGATCCGACCCACGGGCTGTAGTTTGCCCACCCCTGGTAGAGACAGAAAGCAGATTAGTGGTTGCCAGGGGGTAGGAGAGGGGATGGGGTCTCAACCTGGGGTGATGAAATCTTCTAGAACTAGAGGTGATGGTTGCACAATATTGTGAATATGCTAAACACTAAAGAATTGTTTACTCTAAAGTGGTTCATTTTATGTCCTGGTTTGGCTCAGTGGAGTGAAGGGTCCCAGATTCGATTCCAGTCCAGGGCACATGCCTGGGTTGCGGGCTCAATCCCCAGTTGGCATGCAGGAGGCAGCCGATCAATGATTCTCTCTCCTCATGGATGTTTCTCTCTCTCTCTCCTTCTCCCTTCCTCTCTGAAATCAATAGAAATATATTTTAAATGGTTCATTTTATGAGAATTGTATCTCAAAAAAAAAGAAAGAAGCCCAGACTCAGATCGTCAGGGCCTCCTGCAGCCCAGAACCCCCTCCAGCCCAGCCTCCCCGCCTCCATTCGCTGGGAACAGAAGCTTCCTTCCTCCACCGTTCAGGCTACTAGCACCCGTGACCGCACCAGGGGAGAGGTGAGGGCTGTGGGGGTCTGACTCCAACCTGAGCTCAGCCTCCCTCTGTGTCCCTGGGCCTCAGTTTCCCCTTCTGGGCAATGGGCCCCTCAACCCTCTTTGGCCTGGAATCCGATCAGGACGGTAGTCAAGGCTACCCCAGCTTCCTCAGCAGCTGGGGGAAGAGAAACCAACAAGCCTCGTCTCTTCCTTCCAACACTTTTATTTAAAAAAATAATTGTACAAAAGAGAACAATTTAAGGCTTAGGAATGCTGAGACCCAGGCTGGGACTCTGCCCCAGCCGGGGCCAGGACTCTGCAGTGGGGGGCTTATTTAGCCACTCCCTCCTGCTCTGTCCCTCTGGACACAGGGGTCTCCAGAAGCACACTGGCCCTGCTGTGTCACCCCAGGCTGACCTCTGTCCCAGGGCCTGATTGAATGGTCTGCTGTCATTATGTTGAAATTCTTAATCCTCCTTGAACAAGGCCCCCACACGTTCATTTGCAAGTTATGTAGCACATCTTGTCTGTCGCCTCAGAACCTGGGTTTCCCGGCCACACAGCTCTGTGTCTGTGCCTGGAGAAGCCCTCGGGCAGCCTCAGCCTCGGGTAGAATCTCCAGCTTTCAGAGCCTTCAAAGGCTGGAGCCGCTGCCCCTGCCACCCACAGGTCCCACATAGCTCCCAGGACCTGCTTCCCTGAATGACTCATTCCTGGGCCCTTGGGGCTGCTGGGCCTTTCAAGGGAAGCACTTGCCCTCTGGGCCCTGTTACTAAGATGAAGGGGGCAGTCTCCAAACTTCACCGGCTTTGACCTTGTCTGACTTCCCCTCTCTCTTGCTTGCCCGTCTCCTGAGCTTATTCATATGCCAAAGCTTCGGCTAAAATGCCCTTTCCTCCAGGAAGCCTTCCCTGATTTCTCCCTGGACTCTCTCAGGTCTTCTTCTGGTCCCACTAGACTGGAAGGATCTGTGCCCGGCTGTGTCTCTCCCAGACTGCAGGCTCCTGGGGAACCCAGCCCTGTCCGCAGGCCAGCGCAGACAGCTTGAACAGTCACTCGGACCCTGCACCAGCCATTTGATGCCTTACAAGGACCAGCTCAGTCAGATGCCAGACCGGCTCGTCCTCTGTCCTGTGTGAACAGCCCTGCCCCATTCCAAGACTTGATTTCCCAAACTTCAACCACAGTCAGACGGGTCTCTCCTGGGCCAGCCACGCCCCATGTCCACGGAGGCTGGAAGCACATGTGCAACCTCATCCCTGAGGTGTCCACTCCCACTCAGCAGGTCATGCTGCGTGGCCTCATGGCGTCAGAGGGGGGGTTTGGGTCCTCCTGAGGAAAACAAACCCATCAAGCCTCAGGGGGCACCAGAGAAACACCCCGCCCTGCCCCGATTGTCTCCACCCCCTAGAGCAGACTGGGCTCAAGGCTGGTTCAGGCCCTGTGTCTCCCACCGCCCTCTCGGCTCCCAGGGCCCGGAAAGGCGTGGGGGCTTCCTGGACCCCCCAGCTCACCTCGGAGTATAGGGGTGGCGGGCGGTAGCGGAACTCCTGGATGTAGGCGAAGAAGGGGCCTTCGAGGCTCATGTCGGAGTCCTGAGGTAGAGGAAAGGGGCTCTGGCCCGCGGCTGCAGCGTCACCGGCCACCACCTCTGAGTACTCTGGAGGGGCTGGAAATGAG
>NW_006288873.1:146281-148325 GCF_000327345.1 Myotis davidii | reverse complement strand
GCCCTGGAATTGGGGACAGTGGCCAGGAGCCTGCTGGTGCCAGTTCTGGGCTGCTGGGCTGTGTGTCCTCAACCGGGGATTCGTGGGGTGACCGTGGTTGTCAATGTGATCATCACTGTGTGCTATTCAGATGGGGCATTCACGTGGGGGAGGGCAGGTTGGCCTGGCACCTCTACCCCTCCCCGGGGGACACCAGGATGGGCTCTCACCCTCAGGCTGCTCTGGCAGGGCCCCCAGCCCCCAGTCCAGCAGGAAGCTGGCATGACTGCCCACGCTGAGCGAGCGGCTGCCAAAAGGGTGCAGGGGGACAGTGCCGATGACCAGCGGCAGCTCCAGGAGCAGCTTCGATGTGCCCGGGATGTCCACGCAGACCTGGAGGAAGGAGCCGCAATGGAGGGTGCCCAGGCAGCCTCTCGCACCTGCCGTCTACAGAAGGAGGCCCTGCCTGCACTCAGGGGTCCCAGCTCCAGCCTGGGGGGACCCTGCCTGGAGACACAGCAGATGCAACCCCGCCCCCCACCACCTCCTATGACACTCACCTTGAGGGCGTAGTCCACATGCAGCACCCGGCAGTGCAGGATGGAGGGGCCCACCGGGGGGATCCGAAGCGCCCGGCCCTGCCACAGCGCCCGCCGCCCGGGGCCCACGGGCTCGCCCGAGAGACTGGCCACCACCGCGTGCTTCTGCTTGCGGGCGCCCCGCGCCATGAAGGTCTGTGTCTGGACCACGACTGCTCGCGGCAGCACCGGGCGCGTGGAGCTGTTGTCGATCTCCGCGAACACAGGGATCACCTCACCTGTTACGGGAAGCGGCAGGGCCTCAGTTTCCCCACCTGCAGCCCCGACACTGGCCCTCCTCCCCATCGGGCTGCTGCCGCCTGCTACCTGGTGTGTAGCCCTTGCGGTCGATCTTGGCCGAGAGGGAGACAAGGCCGCGGTTACTGTACCAGGATCGGGCGAGCTTCTCCCGGGCTCCTGCTTGAGGGGCCTGACGGGGTGGAGGAAAAAGACCTAAATGGGTAACCGTGTGGGGCTTCCACACTATCCCCAGCGGAGGGAAGACCTGGGTCCGGGCCCAGTTTCCTGGTCTCTTTCCCACAATCTAGGAAATATCTGTGACATGGATCTAGGAACATGACCCAGCCCATGACCCTAAAATTGAAACGAGCAAGCGAGTATGCAATTAGTGCTCAGCAAGCCATTATTATTTTGTGCCCTGGCTGTGCCCTATTTCACAGAGAGGGTGAGACAATCGCTCTGAGCCACAAGGCAAATCGGTGCAGCTGGCATTTGCACCGGCTGCACTGACTCAACAGACACTCCCTTGCCTGCCTCCCTCCCAGCCAGGACCCAGCTGTGACCCGCACTTTGTGACAGTTTGTGAAGGGGGTGAGGAGCCAGTTGGAGCCACCGGGCAGCCCGGCCCCTGGGCTGCCATCCCACCTCCCCAGGGGCGGCCAGCCACACACCAGCAGGGTGGGGGTGTTGATGTCCACAGGCTCGATCACTGTAAACACCTTCCTTGCCCGGCGGGCCGGGACCCAGGGCCGGTGCAGGGTGGCCTTGATGCAGTAACGGACACTGCCGTGCTTGCCCTCAAATGACGTCACCAGTGTCCTGGGGTGGAAGGAAGGGGCTTCAGGGGGAGGCCATCCAGAGACTAGCAGGTTGCAGATTCCCAAGGACTTAAGCTTGAGAGACACAGAGACACTCCTGAGGGCCTCCCAGCGGAGACAGTCTTGGGGCTCATAGGTCCCCAGATACGAAGCAGTGGAGCCCCAAACCGGAGGGGCACTCCCCCCCCAATCCAGCACCCCAGATGACTTACGGAGGCAGCTGGAAGCTGAATGGGAACTCGTGGCGCCCAGCAGGCAGCGTGGTTGTCTCTCCAGTATCTGCAGGTAGGAGCAAGAGGGGGTGGCTCAGGGGCTGAGGGGTTCGCAGGGCGCGAGCACTTGCGCCACGCGGGGTCCCTATTGTACCTGGCCCGAGAAGCGTGGCACGGTGGCTCAGGACCTCCACGCGCTCGCTGTAACTCTGCGTGT
>NW_006288873.1:143868-146178 GCF_000327345.1 Myotis davidii | reverse complement strand
GCGGGGACGAGACTCCTGCCCCGCCCTGGAATGGTATCCGCCAATGGCGCGGCGAGGGGCGTGGCTCCGCCCGGGCGTGGAGCAAAATAACAAACTCTCAGGCTCCCGGTCCGCTAGCCCTCCGCCCTCGTGGACCCCGGGGTGAAACGGAAGCACTGGACACCAGATCCGGCCTCTCGCGGATCCCGGGGGTAGAGAGGGGAAACTGAGGCCAGGAAGCCGGGCCTGGGCCTGAGGTCACTCAGAAAGACCATTCGGTCCTTTGGCTTAATCATCAACCCGCCACTATTTGTAGATCTGACCGGGACGTGTCCAGCCAGAGCTGGAGGTAGTGTGCAATGGCCTGGCGCTGAGAGCCTAGGTCGCCCGGGCCTCAGTTTCCCTCTCTGTGCAATGGGGAGGGATGAGGAAGTCGGTGGGGCCTCCCCCCGCCCCCCGTGCCTGCTGCCCCCCTCTTCTGATTCAAACCGCGCTCAGCTGGGGCCCGCGTTCCCACGTGCGCAGTGCCGGGAGAAAAGAAGCCCCTCTCAGAGGCTGTGCACGAACCAGGGTTCCCCTCCCGGGCCCTTCCCGGAGCCTGTTCCCGGGTCACCAGCGCCGCCACTCGGTTGCGCCAGAGCACTTAGGCCCCAGCCGACATTTCTTTTCCCAATTCCAGCCCCGGGCAAATGCCTCTAGACTTTTAGGCCTCGCCCTTGTGCCCGCTTCGGGCACCTCCAGCCCTGGTCCCTTCACAGGCAGAGCCGAGTGCAGGGGGAGCTCCAGGCACCCCCGGGTCCAGGGCTGCGAGGTTACCTCGGGGCGGGGATGACCCTTCTCTGGGCCTCAGTTTCCCGAGAGAAGAACCGTCCGTAGGAGTTTTTAAGCCGCGAGTTGCCTCCTCGCGATCTACGGGGGACCTGCGCCCTCTCCTGGCAGCGAGATGCACTGCCGCCCGAAGCCATGCCTAACTCGGCTATGCCTTTGAGTCTGGCTCAGGCCACGCTGGGACGCCCCCCGAAAGGCCTCCGCACCCCAAAGGCCTCCGCACCCCCAGTGGGAGACGGCCGTACCAGACGGGGTCAGCCCGCGATAGTGGTGAGAGCAGACCCAAAGGGTGGGGCAGAGGCTGTCCCCTCAGTGATCAGTCTGGGGTCTGCTTAGAGGAGGAGGCTCCGGGGCTGAAAGAAGGGGTTGGAACCCTCTGTTACGGCCAAGTGGAGCCAAGAGAGGACAGGGGACCATAAGCCAGGAAGAGGTGGAGGATGAGGTGACTCTGGCAGGACAGGAAGGCTCATAGTGAGCAAGTGGCAGCCGCTGCTCCATTTTACAGGTGTGACATTCACCCACCGACCCGAGACGGGCAGGGTCAGACAGCAGAGGAGGCAAGCTTCACCTCTCCAGTGTCTTGAAGAAGCCACCTGTGAGTGGGACCAGGGGGACTGTAGGGTGAGAGCAGCCCCAATTTGGCTTGAGCTGCAGGTGAAAGGAAGTTCCTCTGGGGCCCCTTCCGGCCACACCCCATGCCTGCTAGCCTCGGTTTCCACGCCGGTCAGGCCAGAGTCCCCCAAACCTGGGGGCTGTTGGACCAGGCCGCAAGACCAGGTCTGAGCAGCCTCCTGCCCTGCATATTTTACAGATGGGTATAGGGAGGGGATGGAAGGGTCACCCAAAGAGGCCCATGCCCCGCAAAGCCCTTTCTGTGGCCCCTGTTCTGCTCCTGGCCGGCCATTGGGCCTGAGAGTGGGGGGCTGAGGTCTGCCAGGTGAGACTCCCAGCCTAATCTGACCTCACCCAAGTCTCCTTCCCCTCACCTGCAAAGCCACCAGAACTCCAACCCAGGGAAGAACTCGCCCCAGCAAACACTGTGGGCTAAACTTTGGGAGGGGGCACTGGCTGAGTGACACAGTGGCCTTCGTTGGAATCAGGGATCCCAGGCTTGGGGCTAACAGGGGTCCTGGGGTGCAGAGAGAAGGATCTCCTTGCCCCACCCAGGTATTTCCCCCAGACAGAGGCCCCCACCACACACCACAGCCTCTAAATCGAGGGCGTCTGTGCTCTGGAAGGTGGGTGCCCAGACACTGGGCGGGGGGAGGGAGAGGGGGGGCAGCAAAGAGGGTTTTGGAGGGGGTCGGTGGGTGAATGTCCCAGTGGGAGAGTGGAGACACTGGGGAGAGGGTGCTGAGGGGATCCTGGCTATGGAGCAGGAGGGTGAGCGGCTCACCTCGGAGCAGCAGCTGCCGCCGCCGCAGGTATGTCTCGACGGCCGTGAAGTCGCTGGAAACCGCGTTGATGCCCACGCTTCGGCCCTGGAGCCAGTGCGTGGTCGCC
>NW_006288873.1:128143-143554 GCF_000327345.1 Myotis davidii | reverse complement strand
GGATGTGTGGGGGCAGCCCCGAGCTGTGCCTTGTGGTCTCACAGGTCCCCCACCTGGCACCTTTGGCCCTGGGTGCTGCCCCAGCCCCCTGTCACCTCCTCCCACCCCTGTCACCTACTGGTTGTTCCCCCCCCACACCAAGCTCACATCTTGCCTCTTGGCCTTTGCACGGGCTGTTCTGTTGCTAGGAACGCCCTCCCCAGATCCACCTCCCAGTCCCCTAGTCCTGCTCTGGCCGTGTTTACTTCTTTATGGCTCTGATCTCTGTGTTTGTGACTGCCAGGTGTCTACTGTGGCTCCTCCATCAGACTGGCTGCACCCAAGGGTGGGCACCCTTTTCTCCTCACTGGATTTCACAGATAAGGAAACAGAGGCCCCCAAAGGGGCAGCCACTGCCAGAGGTACCCAGGGACGGCAGAGTCACCACTCGAACCCAGGTCTGACAGCAGCCCACTGGCACCTCTCCACACCCTTCTCTCTTGCACCCAACCTATCTCCCCCAGCCAGGTGCCAATGGCTTATCAGAGGCTGCCAGGGCCTGGGCTGTCTGCTGGGCCCAGATTAGCCCTGCAGGGGCCAGGGTTTCCCTCTCCACCCACTTCAGGGCCCAGCATCTGTCTAGTGCCTGCTGCCCCCTGCCTGACCCCAGCACCCTGAGCCCAAGGCCTGGAGGGATCGTTCTGATTCTACTTGTGTCCAGACCTTCCCTTCCCGCCCACCCCAAATGGGCCACTTTAACCCCACAATTACACCACACCTTCCCCAACTCACCCCCGCCCCACGAAGTGTCCTCCCCCAAGTCTGGGTTCTTCATGGTGGCCAGTGGGTCCCCAAGTGTGAGCCCTGGCTCACCACTCCTCACTTTGTAGCCCAGGCAGCTGGCTTCCCTATCTCACCCTGGTCAGGTTCTGGTAGAGTCAGTGTGATCATTTACCACACATTCCCTGAATACAGCAGGTGCTCAATACATGTCCAATCAAGACCGAATAGCCCTCCTCACCCGTGTCAACTCCCTTATTGGACTGTGCTTCCTTGGCACCTGGCCCTCAGTGGGTGCTCCAGCAAAGCCAGCTGGTCAGAGGGAAGGATGCCTGACTCTCCAATGCCGCCTGTGGGGGCGGGGCCACATCCTCTGCAGGCCCCTCTACCAGTGCGGGGGTGGGGGGGGATTGGTGCAGCTGTCCTCAGGCTGGGGCTCAGGAGGCTACCAGGCTAGGAAGATGGTGGAGATCAGCTCACCTTAACCCCCACATCCATTCTGGGACCCCAGACCAGGTGTCCACCTCCCACATTGTGACTACGAGTGTCCCCCAGCTACACAGGACAGGCGGCCACTGGGTGGGTCCTGCTTTATTAAGAACTGGCAAGGACCCCTCTCCCTGCTGTTCTGAGCCCACCGGGGGCCTGGGGAGAGTTAGGGGGCCAGGGAACCAGAGGAAGCCCTGGGCTCCCCAAGCTCCAATCAGGGAGAAAGCAGGCAGCAGCCACCCCTGTCCAGACAGTCTGGGTGGGACGGGCCCCTGGCCACTCAGCCCAATTCAGCTCTGGCTCCTTAGACTCCAAGAGGCGCAACTAGACCGGCCTTCCTGGATGGTGTGGAGGTGGCGGCCACACAATGGCCAAGATTGTGGGGTCCGGTGGTGGGCATGGCCATCACCCGCAGTCTGAAGGGGCCACGGGTGGCCACCGGCAGGGGGAGCTCTGGGCTGCCTGGTCTGGGGCGCCAGGCTGGGGAGGCAGGGGCGGGGGAAGTGGGTGTATGGCTTGGGTGATGAGGCTAGGCAAGGCCTGCAGGGAGGTGCCCAGCGCATCCAGGCGGCTTTCGAGGGCAGCCAGGCGGGCCTCAAGGTCCTCGTGCTGGGCGTGCAGCTCGGACATGAGGTCGTACATAGCATTCTGCGTCTGTGAGAGACAGAGGTGGGAGAGAAGAGGCTGAGTGAGACAGGGAGTGACAGACACACACACAGACAGTTGCAACTGTAAGGACACCCCCAGGTGCCCTGCAGGTCTCCTGCTAGATCCCAGGAAACGGTGGGAGAATAGGTGCAGGACAGACAAGTTAAGTGACAAGCTGGGGCCAGCAGGCCTGGGAAAGGCCAAGGGCTGTCCTGGGGAGGGTGGATGTGACCAGAGCTGCCCTGGGGGATGAACTGCCACATAACAGACATTAGACGAGGGGTTGCACAGGGGTCTGGAGGGAGGTGGGTATCCAGCGGGTCTGACCCAATCCCAGACCCAGGAACACGACAGCCATAATCGCTGTTTGATGGGCGACAGGTGTCCCCACCACCTTTACTACTCCCCACCGGGCAGCCAGCACGGGCCAGCGCTACTGTTCAGAAGGATCCACTCCCGCCACCAGGTGGCGCCACAACATCGCCCTGCGTCTCTCACCCCAGCTCCCAGTGACTGGAACCGGAGTCCCCCGTCCCTCCTAGGCTTTGGAGGGGAGGTCGGGCTGAGGGGGGAAAGCACCCCCAACCCCTCGCTCCGCGGGAGAGAAATAGGATGAGGCGCCGATTGCACACCTGCAGACTCTCCCAGCCTCTCCACACCTTTGCCCTCCTCCGTGCCCTCCACCCTTTCTTCTGTTCCCAGCAGGCTGACCCCCTGGGGGAGGACCAACCCCTCGGAGCCCCTCCTAGGGCCCCTGACCTTCACCCCAGTCTGCCTCAGGAACCACAGTCCCCAGGGTCAGACGGTAATATCTAGAGGCATCCAACACTGGGGTGGTTCATTTTGGCCCTCTCTGAGATTTAAAAAAAATTGTTTTAAATTTAGGATATACAGGATGTCCCCAAAAATGTATACACACTTTGAACTCACATTGAGGTTTCTCTTTCTCTCTCTCTCAAATCAATGAAAAAATATCCCCAGTGAGGATTAAAAAAAATAAGTTTTATTCAATGCCGGCTGGGGCTTCCCTTTGCATCTGCCTTGGCCTGGTGCTGCCCACTCACTCACCTGCTTCACCACCTGCCATGGTCCTGCTCTTATCAGGGCCCATCAGGGCCGGCAACACCTGCACTGCTGCCCACACCTGCACTGCCGCCCACTGCCAGCGCCACGGTGCTGATACCCCCATGTTCCTCACCGCCCCCTGGTGGTCAGCACCTGTCTAACTCTGTCGGTCAAACTCCCACTCGTGGGGACAATTTGCATATTAGCCTTTTATTATATAGGATGTGCAAATATACATATATACAGGATGTCCCCAAAAATGTATACACACTTTGAATAATTAATTCCAATGGGTTAAATCTGAAAAGAAGCACCATTGAGCTATTAGCTGTAAAGTGTGTATACATTTTTATGGGCCACCCTATATATTTTATTTTTTGCCAGAGAAATACCAATTAAATTAGCAACCTTGGAAAGGAAAGCAGAAAAATTTGATTGGAAAACATTTTAACCTTGTTTAATTAAAAAAAATTAGAAACCCATATAATCCAATCTAATTAAAGACTGAATTCAAAGAAGCTTTTGTACAATGTATTTTGAGAGTATACCACCATGATTACAAGATTTATATAATTTAAAAATTAAACTTTCAATGATTTGTGCTAAAGAAGTGTAATATGGATAACTCAAATTATAATTCCCAGTATCTGAGTTTTTCCAAGGCATTTCATATTTATAGCTATAATCTCATATGACATCAAATTAGTTGGCCAATGATTTTTATATTCTCTTGGGGTTATGTTCTAGTTTCTACTAGCAATTGATTTATTTATTTTTAAAACATGTTTTTATTGATCTCAGAGTGAGGAAGGGAGAGGGAGAGAGAGGCAGAAACACCAATGATGAGAATCATCGATCTGCTGCCTCCTGCACATCCCCTGCTGGGGATCAAACTTGCCACCGGTCATGTGCCTGATGGGAATGCAACCGTGACCTCCTGCTCATAGGTCGACACTCAACCACTCGCTGAGCCACGCCAGCCGGGCTGAGTTATTTCTTCAGGATTCTAGAATTTTTTTCCTCTGTAATGTTCCCTTCCAAGTTAATTTTATGTAGGCTAATATTAAATTACTTTGCAATCTCTTGAAATGAGGAAGAGAGCGAGTCCACAATGAGCTGGGTATAAGAAGTGAAATAGAACAGCAAAAGTACCACATCATCAATTTTGCCCATATATACTATTTTCTTATATATTAATTTAAAAAAATAACACTAGCCCGGCCAGCTTGGCTCAACCAACAAATAGATCCATTTATGACACAAACTGATCTTACTGAGCTTGTGGAATCAACTTTAATTTCCTAAAAGGCGTTGAGCTTCCTGTTGGTGCTATTATTTGAATTTATAGCCACAGCAAAAGTACCACATCATCAATTTTGCCCAAATATACTATTTTCTTATATATTAATTAAAAAAAATAACACTAGCCCGGAGTGCTTGGCTCAGTGGTTGAGCATCAACCTATGAACCAGGAGGTCACAGTTCGATTCCCAGTCAGGGCACATGCCCAGGTTGCGGGCTCGATCCCAGTAGGGGGCATGCAGGAGGCAGCCGATCCATGATTCTCTCTCATCATTGATGTTTCTATCTCTCCCTCTCCCTTCCTTTCTGAAATCAATAAAAGTATATTTTTAAAAAAATGAAACTACTGCCGATGTTAAAAGTAGCTTTTACAGACGTAGATTCCCAGAGTTCCTCTCACAGTCAGAGCCTCTGGTCACGATGGACCCTTGCAGACAGGGCTGGTGTTCCCTGGTGGCTCTTGCCACCCTGCATCCCTTGCCGGTGTCACCTGCCTGCCCTGAGAACCCCGGTGCTGTCCCTCCCTCGGCAGGAGCTGTGCCCTGTCCTTTACGGAAATGCCCCCTTTTCTCCCCAGAGACCCAACCAGCCCAGACCGGCCCAGGAGCCATCCCACCTGGCCCCACCTTGCTCACCTTGGCCAGCTCTGCGAGTGTGTTGGCCTGGTCGTTCAGCTTTCCCTGCTCGATCTTCACACTCCGGAGCCTAGGGACAGGTGGGTGGGTGGGGTTGTGTGGAGGATGCATTTGTTGGGGGGACGGGGGAGCCCTTCATGCACTTGCCCCACCCAGGGTGGCCCTGTGGGACATGCAGTGGGGAGATAAGGTGGGGGTTGGGGTCTGGCCCCCTGCAGCCCACTCCCTCCCCACATGTAGGGGGCAGCAGGGCCTGGGAGGCAGCTCAGCCACCACCCAAGTGACCACTGTCTGGCTATGTCCACAGGGCCCGAGGCAGGATGTCTCGGTAAAGCCTGCACTGGTCTGCAGGGTGGACACAAGCCCTGGCCGCCTCCAGGAGCTGCCCCGGGGATGCACCCTGACCCATGACCACCATGCACCCCTGACCCTCAGGGAGAGACTTACTTCTGAGCTCTGGCAGGACCCGGTGGAGCAGAGAGAAATCACAGGGCAATTTTAATCTCAGCACTTGCTGGGCAGCTCATGCCCAATGCTGCCATCCTCCCACATGCTGACCCCTGGACCCGAGGGGCTGTTGCCCTTGCTCTGCAGAGGGGCTCAGCTTCTGAGAGGGCAGTGCCAGCCCCCCAGAGATGCATCTGTCCTCTGCCTCCTCCCTCGAGCAGTATCCACCCAGCCTGGCCAGGACAAATGCAGCTGCCCTCGCTCTGCAACTCTGCCGTCTGCCAACCGGTGCCAGGCACCTGGCCCTAGAGGTGACTTTTAGTCCAGGAAACTATACCCATGATGTTTCCTAAGGGGGAAACTGAGGCTCATGGCGGCAAAGCCAATGGCTGGTAACACCCTGGCAGGATCTGGTCAGGGTGACTTTTAGTCCAGGAAACTATACCCATGATCATAGTGGCAAAGCTAATGGCTGGTAACACCCTGGCAGGATCTGGTCAGCCTCTATGCCCTTGGCCTCCAATAGCTGCCCGAGGCGTGGGGCATGGGCCTGTGTGTCTTCGCCCTTCCTCTCCATGCCTCTGTAGTTAAACTGGCCAGGAAAATGGTTCCAGGTAAGACTCTCTTCTTCACTGGTTCAAACTCAGCCCGTGTGCCCACATGCGATGGATGCAGGGGGAGGCCCCTCAGGGCCCACCATGCTGAATACTGCTGGGCCCCCCAGACCCAGCCCTCAGCCTGGAGAAACGGAGGTGAATACAGACGGCTCCAGACCCAGAAGGCTGCTGAGGAGCCCTGAGGTGCCTTCCCTGGGGAGTCATTCTTGGCTTCTCTATAACCTTTCTGTCATCTGGGTTGAATGGTGTTCCCCACACAAGATATATTGAAGTCCTAACCCTAGGACCTCAGTAAGTGACCTGGTTTCACCGGGTGAAGATAAGTCACGGGGGAACCCTAACCCAGTGATTGGTGTCTTTATACAAAAGGCGGAGTCTGTGCACAGACACGCACAGATGGAGGACGATATGAAGACGCAGGAAGAACAGCTCATGACAATGACCATTGGAGCGATGCATCTGTCAGCTCAGAACGCCGGCCGCTGCCAGAAGCCAGGAGAGAGCCCTGGAACAGATCCTCCCTGGCACCTTCAGAGGGAACAGGGCCCTGCTGACACCTGGATTTTGGTCTTCTGGCCTCCAGGACAGAGATCGTAAATTCCGCTGCTTCAAACCACCCACTTACGGCCAAGGAAACCCGCACACTCCCCACTCCATCTCCTCCGAGACACCTCTTCCTTTCCTCTGGCTTTGCACACAGCGCTCCCTTCTGGGGCCTCTCCAGCTCAAGGACGTGCCCGGCTGCCTCCTGTGTGCAGAACAGACCTCGTTTCCCTGGCGCGTGCTCGTGCCCACCTCCTTGCCTTCCTCAAGCTGTGGACACTCCTTGGTATGCAGCCTGCCTCTCGTTTCCGACTCAGATCTTATCCACCCTCAGGCCCCAGTGCACACTTGCTGGACTCCATCATCTGTTCTTACAGGGCTACTGTTTTTGGAAGGGGTAGGGGTGCAGGGGGATCTAAAGGTGAGTGCAACAGTCCTGCCCCAGAAGAGATGGTCACAGATCATTCACAGAGCAGGTGCCTTCTCCCCAGACCTGGCTCTCCTCAGTTCTCATACTCCTGCTTTCCCCAAAGAACTTTCTGGAACATCCCATAGGGCAAGATCCACGTCTAGTGTCCCCTACACCGGCTGCTGCAGGAAATGCTTGTGGAATGACAAAACGACCAGATCAAGGGTGGAAGTAACAACAATTCCAGTTCCTATATTTAGAAAACACTGTGTGGCAGTCAGGCCCAGGTGAGTCATCCGGTCCGGACTGTGTTCGATCTGTGTCACACTCCTGGGAAAGAGGCACATCACCATCATCTCCGCTTTACACATAAGATACTTGGTCACCTGTCCAGGCCCCACTGTTTGGTGGAAGAGACCAGATTGGGAACCAGTGGTCAGCTAACAACTATGGGAGAGTCAGCAAGGAGAGGTCCCTGTCCTCAAGGGTCTCCAAGTCTTGTGAGGAGGCAGGACTAACACCTGGGCACAGTGAAGTCAATGGGTACCAGCTCCTCTCCCGGGTGTTCAGATGGTGGTGGAAGCAGAGGCAGAGAGCAGGGGCTGGGGGTGAGGGGGACGCTATGTGCTACCAAGAGGTTGCTCTGTGCTGGGGCCCATGCCAAGCATTCCTGTGAATCGTCTCCTTTAGACCTCCCAAAGTCCTGGGCAGTGGGGATCATTATCATTCGGAAGCAACCCAGTTATAACAGCAAACACAATACATGCAAAGGAACTAAACTCTCCAGTTAAAAGGCAAGGATGGAAAGCGGCATGAGGAAACTTTGGGGGATGGATCTACTCATTATCTTCACTGTGATGATAGTCTCATGGGTGTGAGTATAAGTTAACACTCATCGAACTCTACACTTCAAGCAGGTGCAGTTGGCTATGTCAGTTATCCCCCAATAAAGCTGTTTCTAAAAAAGAGGTAAACGTGATTGAACAGAATTAAACCATTAAAGCCCAGCTGGTGAACCTCTTCTCCCATGGCCTGGTCTCTCCCTGGGAAGTGGTCATTCTCCTTTACCTGCTGGATGCCCAGGCCCTGGGCTGCCCCAGCCGCACCTGGGCTCCCTGCTCTCTCCACCTCCCCATCCCACCACTCACACTGGTGTCCCCTGTGCGGCCTCTTGGTTATGGCTGAGTCGGTTGCCTCCCTGCTGCACTAGCTCAGACCCTAACCCTGTTCACCTCCCTCTAACTCATCAGCCCGAGTCTGGCCTGCGAGCTCTGGAGGCAGGAGCCTTCTCGGTCACCGAGGAGAAGCCACTTGTGAATGGGTTTTCTGGTGATCTGAGACTCGGGAACTCTCTTCAGAGCGGCTCATTCTGAAAAGTGCCTAAGAACATGTTTTCACTCTTTTAAAAAAAATCAGGTGCCACGTGACTCAACCCCGCAGAATTCGGAGCCGTGTAAATTCTAGACAGGGTGCTGTCTCATGCATCCTATATGTGGCCCTTGCAGTGTGGTTAGTCCGAAGAAAAACAAGCTGTAAGTGTAAGATATGCAATGGACTTTGAAGATTTAGTACAACAAACTTTATAAAGTATCTCAATGATTTTTTAAATCTTAATCACATGTTAAAATAATAATTTGGATACACTAAATAAATATATTAATTTTATTTTACTTGCTTCCTTTTGCTTTTTAAAAAAAATGTGGCTACTAAGAAATGTGAAATTATATGTGCAGCTCATATGATATTTTTAGTGGACAGTAACTGGCATTTCATATCCTGTGAGATTTCATCCTGTGAGCCAAACCTGGCAGAGGCCTGTTTGGGAAATAACCTGGAGCACAGACACACCCACTCATCTCCACTGCCTCCTGTCACCACAGCGGAGCCGAGCAGAGACCGATGACCTGGGCCACGACGCGGGGAATATTTACTCTCCGGCCCGTTACAGGAACAGTCGCCAGCTCTGGCGGCACATCTGACACACCGGAGGAACTTAAGCTTAAGCCCAGGCTAATCCCAGACTGTAGTGTAACTGGTATTGGGTGTGGCCTGTAGGATTTTTAAAAGCCAGTTGAGTGACTCGAACGAGCAGCCAAGGATGAGAACTACTTGAATAAGTAATTCTCAGGACAAAGGGACAGAAGAGGAAATTAAGTAACTTCTAATTATTCCACCAAGCTTATAGATCAGGCCACAGATTCTGAGCTTCCTGCTAGCCAAAGCAAAAGGGGACATTGCTTCAGTGTCTACGGGGTACAATCATTTGGGCTATCCCAGGGAATAAAATATGCTTCTTGCCATTTATGTTGGATGGCGGCATGCCTTATCGAAGGTGATTTCCCTGGACGAATGCTGGGCCCATCATATATCTCCCTCTGGCCATCCCCACTACCCCATCCAACAGAAGCTGCTGGCCCCAATCAACTGACCACCTAGCGTAGGAGGGCCATGATGAGGCCAGGCTGGGCTGTCTGGCCTGGCCCTTGGCCTCTTCCCGTGGGGGGTGTCACGCTGTCTCCGCCCCAGGCGGACACAGAAACGTGAGTGGGAAAGGTGCTGGACTTACTGATGGATGGCTTGGAGGAACTTACGCTGGTGTTTCCGAACCCGGGCGTAGTCTGGCTTCTTCACCAGCCTGGTGTGTTTGTAGATGAGCCACGTCTCCCTGAGAACGTTAGCAGCGGCATTTTTCACCTGGGGCCAGAGAAAGAGCAGTTCCCCATTTCACACTGGGGAAACCGAGGCACAGTGAGGTCAACCTGGCAAGGTCAGCTGGTAAGTTGCACTTGGCTGCCTGGTCCCATCCTTCCTGCCTCTTACTGCCTGGCCAGCGGCGGGGCTGTGACTGGGCACACAGGTGGACACCTGTGGCCTTCACCACGTCTCTGTGCACAGCTCACGGGCGTTCTCACACATGGCAGAGCCCAGCGCGGTGTGGGCATGCACAGGGCAGGGTGGTGACCTGTGGGCACATGGGTGCGCCTACAATGGGCAGAAGTAAGGCGGGGAGGGTCTGCCCGTCACGGTCAGGAGCAGAGGCGGCCGTGAGCGGGGCTGGCACCCTTACCCGCTTGGTGAGCTGTGTGTCCATCATGAAGTTGTGCACATGTTTCTCTGCCTTGGTGAGCTCCAGTTTCCGGGCCACCACGGCCACCACGAGCGCTGTACAGCCCGCCCCCTGCGTGAGGAGCGTGGGAACACATCAACATCCTGCTTTATGGGATCCCAGGCCAAAGCAGGACACGCTCCCTCCTCCAGGAAGCCTGTCCTGATCCTGCCTTTGACTTTACCCTTCCTGCCTGCAGGGTTGGCACAGAGTTCACTGACTCCCAACCCCGTGTGCTTTATCCGTCAAATGTCAGGGGAGCGTGTCCCACAGGTCAGCTCATTTTATCCCAACAACTCCATTCTTCTCTCCATTGGGCAGAGGGGGAAACTGAGGCTCCGAGATAAGAAAGGGACGAGGAACAGCAGGATCTGCAGGCAAGTTTGGGGCCGATGACCGTGGAAGTGGGAGGATTTAGAATCTGTCAGGGCTTTGGGTCTGGGTATTGGGGACAGAGACTGGGCTAACAGGGTCAGCTGACAGCGAGAAGGGAAGTGTCAGGGAGGGCCAGCCAGCTGCCCACAGTGGGGCACCTGCAGAAGGGAGAGGCAATGCACAGGTCCCAGCAGGCGGGGCAGTGGGGAAGGATGCCTCCTCATGTGGGTTCCCTGGTGGGTGCCACCACTTTCCCCAGGACGCCCTTAGTGGCAGCCCAGCCTGAAAAGGAGGTCACTGGGGGCTGCTGGGAGGGATGGGGGGCAGGAGTGAGGCGCCAAGGAGGAGGGAAGGGCAGGTAAGGGAGGGGCAGCAAAAGGCAACACAGGAGGAAGGAAGTGGGGGAACGGGAGGTTCTGCCCCTGAGAAGTGGGGTCCGGGGAGCCTAGGACACTCAGGAGGTGTCATCAGCCTCAG
This sequence comes from Myotis davidii, assembly GCF_000327345.1. Classification (NCBI taxonomy): domain Eukaryota; kingdom Metazoa; phylum Chordata; class Mammalia; order Chiroptera; family Vespertilionidae; genus Myotis; species Myotis davidii. The sequence goes on along the minus strand of NW_006288873.1, from coordinate 132,682 downwards.
AAGTGACCAGGAAGTAGGTGGCAGGGGCTGGAGATGGAGCCAGAAGCTGGTTCTCTGCCTGCGCTGGAGGCTGTCCCTGGTGCTTCACCAGCCAGCTGCTTCCTTCTGCGGCTGCCGAGTACAGGGTGGAGGAGGGAGAAACCCCGGCTTGGGCCCCGAGGGCTGGGGCTGGGGGTGTGGCTGGCACTAGCTCAGTTTTTCTCAGGGGTGGAAGGAAACACTTATGGGGAGGAGTGGACAAGGGCCAGGGACACAGTCAAACTCTCCTGGTTGGCCACCATGCCCAGTTTGGTGAGGTGGGCACCAAGGTACCCGCCAAGGAAACCCCGATGAGGGCTCCTGATCAGGGCAAGGGCGTTGGGAGGACCCATGAGCCTGTTCTCAGGAAAAGCCCTGAGATTAGGGGCAAAGCAACAGGCTGGGGACCTGCACGTGGCGGACTACAGGGCAAGGAAAGAGAACAGATGACCGCTCCGCACAACAGCACAGCGGCCACGCTGAGCAAAACACGCTGGGCTCAGAGGCAGCCCCGCTGGGAGACCTTGAAGTTCAAGAACAGGGAAGCACGTGGTTGGTGAGACAGTGGCTGGGGATGAGTGTGCGAGCAGTGACCGGGAGGGGGCGCGCTGGGCACAGATGGAACAGGAGAGAGCTAACCGAGTAGCTAAAAGGGACCCAAGCATGACCGTGTGTGTGTGTGTGTGTGTGTGTGTGTGTGTGTGTGGACATGAAACTGGTTTTCTGGAAGGAGCCGCATCCCAGAGAAGAGAACACGGCTTTCCCATTTCACTGAGGGTTTTCTAGGTCTAAACTCATTTATCTGAGTGTTTTTGTTTATTTGGGAAGTTCATTTGCTGGGAGAGGGGGAGGGATTGGGTGAGCTTTACTTTCCCCCCTTCCACTGTCACAGAATATCACAAGCAAAGTGCACGATGCCGTTTCACAAGGGAGGGGCCGCTCAGCTCGGCCAGGAGGGCGGCCTGCTGGGGAGGCAGGAGGAAGCCGACCCCCAGCGGCCGCGTCCAGAAGGAGGGAGTGGGAAGTGAAGAGGAACAGAGCAACTGGGCTTCAGGTTTCAAGAGGTGGTGACAAGTGGGGACAGTGCGTTCGGAGAAGGGGGCTGTGCGGAGCCTCTGTGACGGCCCTTCCGGCCCTTCCTCCGGCAGGAGGACAGGAAATGGTGGTGGGGTGGCATCATGTGTTTGCAAGAACCAACGCCTGTCTGTGCGGTACAGCTTGTGACGGTGACCGCCGTGTCGGGGGCGGGGGGGATGTCCAAGGGTCCAGCCTTACCATGATGCCGGTGAGCAGGCACACGCCTTTCCCGCAGTAGGTGTGTGGCACCATGTCTCCGTAGCCAATGGAGAGGAAGGTGATGGAGATGAGCCACATGGCCCCCAGGAAATTGCTGGTCACTTCCTGTTTATCATGGTACCTGGGGAGAGTAGGGAGGGCTGGTCAGCCCGCACTGGTCCCTCCTCCGTCATCACACCCCCTGGGCAGTGCCTTGAATCAGGGAGCCAGTCACTCTGAGGGCTCCCATGATAAAGGCGTGGTTGCGGGGGGGGTGCTTCTGGGACAGAGGGCATCCAAATCCTCCTCCCGGGCTCCCTTTCACCGACCCCAAAGCTGCTGCTCCAGCCCTGGTCACGGAGCAGAGAGGGTCCAGGCGAGGGTACGTCCACATGTGTCCACGCATGTCCACCAGATACCTTTCCCACAGACAGACATACAGACAGGCGTGGACACGGGTGGCCATGGGCACCAGAAGCGGCAGGACGTGGAGGTGAGGATTCACATCAGACACCAGGAAGAAGTTCCCTAGCCAGCCAGGCCCTGAGGGAGGGGTCTGTCGGGGAGATGGGGGTTGAAGAATCATGCTCCAGGACTTGGGTGAAGAGGGATATGTGGAGGGCAGCACCAGCCACCCCAACCCCAGGCCTGGGTTGACCTGGTGGTAAGGAGAGAGGGGACAGCATACTTAGCCCTGGGGAGAGGCCTGGGGCTAAACTTTTGATGTGTGTGGGAGCGGGGCACAGCCCCCAGGGCCTTGCAAAGCACACTGCTTTGTCCCCAGCATAGCCTGGCCTGGGACCCTGGCCACACAGACCGTGGACAGGTTCCACCCGTGTTGGCCCAGGCTGGGGGCCGAGGGGCTGGTTCTCTGGGTCAGGGGGCAGCTCAAGGTTCTGCTCTAGGCCAGCCCCCAGCCTGCAAGGCCCCTTCAGCTTGGGGAGCCCTTTCCAACTAACCCCTCCTTAGGGCCTCAGGCCACCTACAACCCCCACCAGCGGGCAAAGACCTCCACAGAAAGGGTTCAAGGTGGGGACCAACCATGGTGGCACAGAGGAGGTGGGCCCCTCACTGCGGTGGGCAGGGGGCTGGGGCCCGGGGTTCTAGATGGGGAGGAGATGGAAGGGAAGCCCCAGTGGGAGCGGGAGGGATGGAGCCATCACAGCAGGTCTGGTGTTGGGGAGTCTCCGCCCCCCTGGGGGGCTCCCATGCTGCTTGCTGGGTGAAGGGGACAGAAACTGACCCCCCTCTTTCACTGAGGTACCTGAACCCCAAGCTGTCTCAGCTTCCAACTCTGGGGACACCAGCACCCCCAACTTAGGAGGCAGGAGGGGGGCTCTCCAGCCATGGTGGGTGCTGCAGAACCCCCAGGACCAGGGAGGGGGGCATGCGGGAGGTGAGGTAGGGGTGGGACAGAGCTGCGGGGCAGAGGGAGGCAGGCAAGGGGGTTTCAAGCAGCAATATGGGCTCAGAATTTAGGATTGGCTGCCCCCCACCCTGCCCCATTCCCCACCCCCACCTGGGCACCCCTGAAATGATCCAGCCTGGACCTCAGGGATGCCTGAGGATGGATGCCCCTCTCTCATTCCCCAGACCTTGATCCTGAGCCTGCCCTGAAGGGTGGGGAACGGGCTGTGGGAACTGACATTGGGGCCTATCAGGGGTCCAAGGAGGCCCCGTGTGACCCCCCCAAATGGTAAGCCTTTATGACAAGGAGGGGGGCTTGAAGACTGAGGACTGAGGTCCTGGGGGGCAAGTCCAGCCCAGGGACCCCTCCCCGAGGAAGCCCAATCATAGCACCACCTAACAGACCCTTCCAGAGCCTTCCGCAACCAGGCACGAGGCAGGAGAGACCCCTCCTGGACAAGGTGTCCCTCCGCCCTGAGAGGCCCAGCAGAGCCCCTCCCTCCCTGGATCCCCGGCGGTTGGGAGACAACCAGAAACAGGCCCTTAGAAATGTCCCTTTGCCCCTGAGAGCCTCAGTTTCCCCATCTGTAACTTGGGTTGATGGCCTGCCATCCTCCAGGACGGTTGAGAACAAAACCCAAGTAGGGGTCCCAAAGGCTGGGCCAGTTTTCCTTCACCCCAGACTCCAGATCCCTGGGTCAGCTGCCCAAACAAGATGCTAGAGCTCAGCCCTTCTTCCCCCCATCACCTTGGACAAAGCCCCCAAGGACCCCAAGTGGACAGAAGCTGAGAATGGCCTGCCTCCCACTGTCCACTGCCCTGAGCCTGACTCAATCCTACCTGCCCCTCTGCCTCACACCCCCCCTCCCCCGCCCTCCAGGGATGGACTCTCCCCACCCCCGCGGGCTCCCGCCAGCCTGGCCACCCTGCCTCCCCTCCTCATTCCCTCCCCTCTCGGCAGCTAATCTTAAATTCCTCGCGGGCAGCATGGTGGCAGCAGCTCTGCACACACAGCTTGGCCAAGGCTGGGACTCACATGTTTCCCCTACAGTCCAGCGGGGCAGGCAGAGGGGAGAAGGAGAGCAAGTTACACTGGGGTGGAGACAGGCAGATGGCGGGCATCTCTGTGCCTGCTGCCTCTGCTGCCTGGGCCAGAGGTCAGAGGCCGGCTGCCCGCAGAGTAGAGGGGCTGGGAGAAAGAGGAGCATGAGTCCCGCTGGAGGAAAGTGGGAGGAAGGGCACCGGGGTCGCAGAGGGGTGTGCGTCAGGGGTGGTTGGGGACACAATGCTGGAGTCCCAGGGTTATGGACAGTCACTGAGGCCAGGAACTGGACGGGGCAGGGAGGGGAGATCAAGGGGATGAAAGAGCTGGCGGGAGGAGCCTTGGGTCACGGAAGTCATGGAGGACCTGGGGTCATCAGGGTCCGGGTCAGGGTCAGGAGTGGTTGCTAGGGAAGCCCTGGGCACCTGAGATCATGGGTGGGCCTGGGGCTCACTGGGATCAGGGGGACAGAAGCGACGGCTGAGGGAGGTCTGAGCCACTGAAGTCATGGGTGGGCCTGGAGCTCACGGGTTCGGGGTTGGGGGTCAGGACACACCTCTCGCAGACGCGCACGGTCCAGGCCGCGATGATCCAGGAGGAGATGCTGAAGACGAGCAGCACGGTGCCCGGGCAGATGGTCATGAGTGTCTTCATGACGAAGCGCGTGTTGAAGGTGATCTTGTTGAGCGCCCCGATGCTGCGGGACGAGGCGTCCGTGAAGATCTTGCTGTGCAGCAGCATGACACGGCCCAGCAGGTAGAGGCGCAGGAACATGGGCACCGACAGCAGCACGTCCA
>NW_006288873.1:119648-127942 GCF_000327345.1 Myotis davidii | reverse complement strand
ACACCCCGGCCCCCCGGCGAGACCCGCGATGAAATCCCTCCCACTTTTACCGGGACGCGCCCCCTCGGCAAAACTCCTTACAGCCCGGGGTTGGCCACTCTTCACACTAAACACGGGCAGGTGGTCTGCAAAAAGTTAAACACGGAGTGACCATGACCCAGCAACCCCGGTCCTAGGTGGGATCCGCAAGAGAAAGGAAAGCAGACGTTGGAACAAATGCCCGGACGTGCGCAGCCACAGCCGCACCGCTAACACCGCCGAAGTGGAAACAGCCCAGTGTCCATCCAAGGACCAGAGGGTGAACACAATGTGTCCATTCACCGGAAGGAGTGTTGCTCAGCCATAAGGAGGAATGGACGCTGGCACACCCCACGGAGCGGGTGGCCCTCGAAAACATCAGGCTGAGGGGCAGAAGCCAGACACAAAGGCCTCCCCAGGGCCCAGGGGCCACGCTGCCACACCAGTGGGTCTGGAAGGCGGGGCCCTCAGCTCTCCTGGAATCTGCCTGGCGAGCTCTGAGGCTCGATCAGAACCCATGCCCTTTGCTTCTTTTGGATCCTCCCTTTTGGAAGAGGAATGTCTGTCCGATGCCTGTGCCAGCTCGTGTCTGAGTCACTGCTGGAGAAGCAGCTCACCTTAACCTCACCCGGCTCTCACTTAGATGACATTTAAATGAGACTTTGGACTTGATGCTGAAATGGCTTCAGGCTTTGGGGGCTATTGGGATGGAGTGAAATGCATTTTGCGTGGGAGAAGGACATGAATTTGCGGGATGGACCAGAGGGTGGATTGCTATGGGCTGAATCGTGTCCCCTCAAAATTCATATGCTGAAGCCCTAACTCTCAACGGGACTGTATTTGGAGAAAGGGCCTTTAAAGAGGTGATTAAGGTTAAATGAGGTCATGAGGTCATAATACTATAGGACTGTGTCCTTTTAAGAGGAGGAAGAGCCCTGGCCGGGTGGCTCAGTTGTTTGGAGTGTCGTCCCGTACACCAGATGGTTGCAGGTTCGATCCTCGGTCAGGATGTGTGTGAGAGGCAACCAATCGATGTTTCTCTCTCACATAGATGGCTGTTTTTCTCTCTCTCTCCCTTCCTCTCTCTCTAAAAATCAATAAAAAATCATATCTTCAGGTAAGATTTAAAATATAAAAGAAGAGGAAGAGACACCAGGAATACATGTGCACAGGGGAAAGCCATGTGAGGACACAGTGAGAAAGTGGCTGCCTGCAAGTCAAGGAGAGAGGCCTCACCAGGACCCAGTCCTGCCAGCACCTGATCTTGGATTTGCGGCCTCCAGAACTGTGAGAAAATAAACTTCTGTTTGTTGAAGCCACTCAGCTGTGCAAACGTCCTTCTTTCTTTTTAAGGTTGAATAGTAAATAAATGAATAATATATAAATATATGAATAATACAATGAGCCCTGGATGGTTTGGCTCAGCGCATAGAGCATCGGCCTGTGGACTAAAGGGTCCAGGTTCGATTCCATTCAAGGGCATGTACCTCAGTTGCCGGCTTGATTCCTGGCCCTGGTCAGGGCTTGTGAGGGAGGCAACCAATCAAGTGTCTCTGTCACTCTGATGGTTCCCTCTGTCTCTCCCCTCCCCTGCACTCTCGCTAAAAAATCAATGGGAAAATATCCTTAGGTGAGGATTAACAACAACAAAATAATGATACAATGAAAAGCAACTCCACTATATGAATAGACCACATTTGGTTTATCCATAAGCCTGTTAACAGACATCTGACTTCTTTCCACTTTCTGGCTATTGTGAAGAGGGCTGTTATGCACATCTGGGTGCACGTTTTTGCGTGGATGTTTTTGTTTCTCTTGGATCTATACCTAGGAGTGGATTTGCTGGATCATTTGGTAACTAACTCTGAGTAACTGTTTGAGGAGCTGCCAGACTGCTGTTCCCAATGGCTGTACCCTCAGAACTGCTTCCTTTCAGCTCAGTTCTCACTGCCCCTTCTCTGCTGCCCTCCGCCACATCCAGGGCCCTTCCCGAGTGCCCCACCTGGTGTCTTCACAGACATCTACACATGGGCGCGACCCAGGTAGGATTTTCCTCCACCCACTTCCTGCCAGACTGTCAGGGGTCAGAGGCCAGAGGTGAGGAGCCAGCTCTGACAACCTTTGGTGTCCCTGGGACCTGGCACCAGACCCAGGGGATGTCTGTCCTCTGTGGGCACGCCTGCCTGACATGCCCTGAGCTGGACTCCAGCCTGGCCTGGTTTTGATTAATCCCCCAACAGAAGAACAAACTCCCTGGCCTGGGGTAAGTCTTTTAAGTTAGGGTCCTAATAACACTGTTTCCACCACTGTCAGCCCTCGGAAGACCCCAGGGCTCCACATGGGCCGTGTGTGTCAGACCCTAACCCCCCCACCCCCGGCGCTCTGACGAACGCTTTCTCAAACAATCAATAAAAATTAAAACACAGACACACGTTCTAGGAAACTTTAGAGCGGCCGAAAGGGTGTGTCTTCACAGAGATCCCTTTCTATAAGGAAGCTACTGGTCCTCTTATGTTTAGGGGGCGGGGCTTCCGGGTGGCTGGTGTGGAGGGAGAGGGGGTACCCCAGCCCAGCTGGGCACTGACCTGGATTTCCCGGGCATGGTAGAGGATAACCAGACCCAGCAGGATGACTGTGGAGAGGCTGATGAGGCATTTGAGTGCAAATGAGTACAGGGACTCCTGGGCAGAGAGAGAGCAGAGAGCAGGACGATGCTGAGGGGGCGGGGCAGCCCTCTGACCCTCATACCTGGGCACTTCACCCGGAAGGTGACACTCCTGCCCTTACTCTTAGGCCTGGGCTTAGAGTAAGATGGGTCAGTGCTTTACAGTTTGTAAGGCCTGGCTTCATGTGGGTATAGGACTTCCGAATGTGTAAGGCCTGGCCTCCTGTAGGCTCAATACGTCACGGGTTATGAGGCCTAGCCTCATACGGACATAGCACTTCAGAGTTTATCAGGCCTGTTCTCGCACAGGCACAGCATGTCACAGTTTACAGGCAGACAGCCTGATCTCTCTCTGTCCTCACACACCCGCAGGCAGCACTAAGGGGCCCACAGCCAGGCTCATAAACTGGCCCCAACTGCTGGGGGGCGGGGGGACGCTCTTTCCCTGCTCTCTACCCAGGCCTTGTCTGGAGCTCCCCCAGCCCAGGTGTACCCTGGGGGACATCCCCTACCCCACCTTGAGCCAGGGTATGGCCCTTGGTGCAAGCGGGGGAATGGACGGGAGCCTCCGCCCCCATCTGCGGTCTCCCTGCCACCCAGGAAGTGGGCACAGCAGGATCCCCAGGATCCCCCCATCTCCCATCTCCAGGGTTCCCTGTATCCCCCATCCTCCTCTCCTGGGGCCGATGTGCCCTGATTCCATTCCCCAGGGATGACAGGGAGCCAGGTGTGCCAGGCAGGGCCTCTGTGGGGTGCTGGGTAGGGTTTCCCTGAGGTGCCAGGGGCAAGGGCCATGCCTACCTTCGTGTAGACCCCCCAGGACAGCTCCGTTTCTGTCACCATGACAACGATGCCAAACATGCCAAAGATGAGGGCGTAGTCACTAAGGCGCTTCCGCTTCTCGAAGAGCACCCGCCGGTGGCCCAGGCGGTGGCCCACGTTGGGGGGCCTCTTGGAGCCCCTCTGCCCAACCACCTCATCCTCCTCATCGTCTTCCTCCTCCTCCTGGTCCTGGGGATGCCCTCGGGGGCTGCCGGGTGAGAGCCCGCCCAGCTCGTTCTTGGCCACCACGACTTGGAGGCCTGAACTATGTGGGGGCTGCAGGGGGCAGCTGGCCTCGGCGTCCGGAGGGTCTCGGGTCAGGGCCCCCAGTCCGCCTCCCAGCGGCCGCCCCCCACAACCATTGTGGCTGTGGTTGTTCATGACTATGTGGGTGCCGGGCTTGGACTCACTGCAGGCTGCCTGGGGCCCGGCATGGCTCAGCAGCTGGGCTCCCACGCGGACCTGCAGGGGCATGAGGGACATGGTCATGCCAGCTGATCAGAGGGCCGGGACCACTGCTGCCACTCCACTCTGAGACCTGGGAGGCCATGAACTCAGAGCAGCTGACACATGGGTTTGCCTTTCTGGAAACATCCAAGTCAACCTATTTCCCTCCCCTGCTAGAACCCTCAAACCCGCTCGTGGCTCCCCAGTGTCATTGCGTAAAAACCAAACTCCCCATCGTGGCCAGGAGGCCCTCTGGGGTCCGAGTTCCACATCACTCACCCTTCTCAGTCTCCCCAGAATCACTCTCTTCCAGAAACACTGGCCTCCCTCTCACCTATCCCAACCAGCTTGGCCCTGCCTCAGGCCTTTACATGTGCTGTGCCCTCCGCCTGGAAAACCCTCTATCTGACCTTTGCCCACTGACTTTCTGGGTCTCCAAGTACCTCGACAATGCCTAGCACACAGCCAATTCCCAGGAAACACTTCTGTATGCCCTGGGGTTGAGCTGGCAGTTTTCCTGGGAGGAGCAGCGGTCATGCAGGGGCACAGTCGGGAGGTGATTCCAACCGGGGCTAGTCCCACTGACCTTCAGGCTCTTGGACAATTTAACGTCACTTTGCTGAGTCCCCAGTTCCTCCCCTCAAGCTGTTCCAAGGCCTTAACACATGTGGGCAGGTACAGGATATGGTAGGGTAACATTCGGGACTGAGGCTGGGGCTAGATAGAGACCCCCAGCTCCCTCCTGCCTGGGTGGAGGGAGGTCAGTGGTCTCCAAACAAATTCCAGGACCAACATGGCGACCTGGGACTTAACTCGAAGACCCCAGAATTGAATCTATAGGGCCTGTGGGACATGCTCAGCCTGGCCCTGTGACCCTGGGCCAGCCTCAGTTTCCCCGCCAGGCTGAGGACAGTTGATTGTCCAACATCCTCAGATTCGGCTGCGGCATAGGGCAGTATTGTGGGTGTCATGTGCAACAGCAGGGACCTCGACGATCCTGTCTGCTGGGTTCTGACTTGGCAGACCCACCCCAGCCGACTCTCTAAACCTTGCACGCTCCCTGCTGCCACCCCGTCAATGTTTCTTAACCATCTGCACAGTTTATATGGGCTGGTCTCCTGCAGGCCCAGCGCTTCACAGTGTATAAGGCTGTTCCCTACCCCGGACATTCCCCACCCCTGGTCTATTACATACTAGTCTCTGTATTTCACACAAATTTTCTCTTAAATCTTCGAAATATCCCCAAGAAGGGGGTCCTGGGATTTGGCCAGTTTTATAGATGGGGAAACTGAGGCACTATGCTGTGATGGGACTATCTCCCTAAGGGCAGATTCTGGACCACGCTGCCTGGTTGAAATTCTCCCAACAAGCCTGGCAGCCGTGTGCCAAGTGTGGTCCCCTTTGAAAAGGCTAAGCCAGCATGCACTGGGGGACTGCGAGAGGGACTGTGGGCACAGACAGGACATCTCCCGGGCCCTGAAACCATGCTCCGGGGGTGACAGGTGCAGAAACTGTCATGTCAGGACACGCCAAGATAAGCTATGCTGCTGGGCAGGGCACAGGCGACCTTCGCCAGAGCCCAAGCATCACAGGACCACTGTGTCCTTGTCCGGTGCCCCCAGACTGGGTATGTCCTGCTCACTGTGTGTCCCCAGATGCTGGTACCAGCACACAGAAGTGCAAGAAACATTCCTTCCACGGTGAGTGACCTCATGGGTCTTAGAACATGTTCCTCCCTCACCACTGCCACCCATCACATCAACCGGGCTGTGGCCACCTGTGGCCGGACACGCCGCAATTTATAAGGCCTGGCCTCTCACGTGGCCCGATATATCACCGTTTATAAGCCGGGCCTTCTGCAAGCTTTGCACTTCATAGTTCATAAGGCTGACCTTGGCCCTGATCTCTCTGTGTGTGTCTCACAAACACTGGGGTGCTACGCTCCTCCTGCCTGCCACCCTAGGGGTTTTTGGCTGCCAGGCGGGTCTGGGAGCTTGTCAGCACAGCAGCCCAGACCCTGCCCTTGCCTAGGAGAATAGGAAACCCCAGGCATCCCTCTCACCATCCTTCCTGAAAGTGCAAATCCTTGCTGGGGGTTCTGGGGGCACAGGCAGGAGAGGTGGGTGGCCTGGCAGACAGGACCAGGAGGGGGTGGGGGCCCACAGACGACCTTCGGAAATGCACCAATGAAGATGCAATTTGGGGATGTGACTCAGCCACCCAATACACAGGCCAAATCCAGCCGTTAGTCGGCCATGCTGCTCGTGGCCTGACAGCTGAGTCCTAAGGTGCCCCAGGCAGCGTGAGAGTGGGGGAATGGGCTTCCATGCGAGCAGAGGGTGGAGGCATCCCATCATGTTAACATGTCCCTGGTGCCTACTGCGGGCTGAGCCCTTTATCAGAATGATCACATTTAATCTCCATCGCCACTCAGCAAGGCAGGTGGTATCCCTGACCCCATTTTATAGACAGGAGACAAGGCTCAGAGAGTTTCAGTACCTTGCCCAAGGTCACACAGCCAGGAAGGGCAGGAACTAAGTCAGTGCCAACTGGGGGGAGGGAGGGTGGTGGGTGGCAAGATCTGCCTGACTCCCTCTTGATGAGCTACCATCTGGAGAGGGAGCCAGCCCGGCCCTATCCTTGAGGGCTCCCAAAGCTCAGGGTACAGGCTTGATGGGTGCCCGTGCCCTACCGTGACCTCCGAGAAAACAGAACGACAAAGTGGTTTGCCTGAGCACCCACAGGAGGAGAGCAGTCCTTTTCTAAAGGCTGCGTGGGATCAGAGGGACCTGGGGACAAGAGGCCCCTCCCCTTCCCAGGTGGACCTCCCCCGCCCCCACTGCAACCTGGACCTAAAGCTGGGGTCCCTAGGACCCCCAGGGATTCCCAAAGACCCACAAGCGCCTCTGAGACCCTGGGCAAGGTTGGGTAATCCATTAAAGGCTGTGTTGTTTTTTTAGTGAAGTCTCTCAAGTTCTCCAAGGAGCGCCCCTAAATGGTGAGGAACACCCTATGGGTTGCATTTGGTTTTGACGGATCCTGGAATGGCCCAAACTGTCAGATGCGTCTGGAGCTTGAGCCCTCCATTCGCTGAAGGCCAGGGTCGGAGGGTGAGCAGAGCTCCCTTCCACGCCATCCCAGAAGACACTGTGGGAAGCTTGTGAGCCAGTGGGACAGGGGGCCCTCAGGAGGGCTTTTGAGGGACTGAAGAGGGCGGGCAGGCAGCCGGAAAAGGAAGATAAAGAAACCCAACAGACCCAAAGGCACTCCAGCGAGCCTTTTTACAGATGACAGGCTGGTTGCAGTAGCTGCCGAGGGACCCCCAGCACCCCAGCCGGGGCGAAGTCACCTCCTCAGCTGCCTCTTCGGTGAAGCCGCATTTTGGTGTCCACCCATCGGAGTGGGTGGCCAGATCTCATGTGGAAACTCTTAGCACATGGCCATGGATACACCTGCCACAGTGCTGCTCAGCACCAAGCTCGGTCCTTCACAGATGGACCCAGAGAAGGTGCCCCCGGACCCCTCGGTTCCCAAGGCAGAGCCCCCTGTGAGGCAAAATGCCCACCACACTGTTTCCAGAACCCACGGCCAGAGCAGCATATGGTGGAACCTCTTGGGATGTGTGGACAAGTCATGGGTTGTATGTCCCTGTGGAGGGTGGGGACGGACCCCGGGACCCCTCCTCCCATCCCAGCACCCTGGGGCCCTAACTCTGTAGGGTGGACAGGATTCACTCGCCCTTCCTCCCCATGCACTGCCCAGCACCGGTGCAGTGAGGTGCTGGCTGGCTGCCTGGTCCCTCAGGCATTCCCCCCATCACCACCATCAGGGACCTGCCAGCAGCCAGCAGGGTGCAATTAGCCTGCCCTGCCCTCCCCAGGCTGCCTCCACCAGCGCCCTCCACACTGCTCCATCTCCATCAGCGCTCACATCTATGGGCCACCCTCCAGGAGAGCGGGCAGTGCCCTGTGTGGGGTGCCCCAACCCCTGTCCAAGGTGAGCTGGGCTTGCTGACCCCTGCCTGCTGGATCCAGGGGCCAGCAGCGAGGGTCTCCTGGCTCCCATTCCCAAGTCAGTCTCGGGTCACTGCCTCCAGCCTGAGAACACCCCCCACCGTACCTATGGAGTTCGGAGACTCACCCCCCAAAGAGAACCCAGCACCCGCCCCAGCCGGGATGGGGGTCCGAGACTCGTCGTTCAACCTGGCAGTGCACAGACACACATGCCCTTCCCCGTGTCCCCAGCCCCAAACCGCGTCGCCCTCCCGGACGTGCCTCCCTTCCCGGCAGCCCTGCCCACCCTACCCCATACCTGCGGGGCTCGGCTCAGGCGGGCGGACGAG
>NW_006288873.1:115124-119622 GCF_000327345.1 Myotis davidii | reverse complement strand
GCGGGCGGTGCACCCAATTGGCTAAGCCTGATTGGCCCCGCCCCCAGCGACCCCGCAAGCCCCGCCTACATTTAAAGATCCCTTATTCCGGGTGCTCGATCTCCCCCGCTTCCCCGCCCCCAGCGCTCAGCGGCTCCTCAAACTCGCCCTCTTGCATCGCGCGACAGAGGGGACATCAGCCAAACGACCACACCGGTGCTGGCAGTCCTCAGAACTCCTAGCCACCCCTTCCCAAGATCAGGTCCCCCAAACTCCAGCTACCCCTCAACCTCTGTGCTCCGGGACAACTTTGCAAAGCGACTGGACACCTGTCCCCACCCCTAAAATGACCCTTCACACAGCAGCTCCTCCAGCTCCTCCCCAGCCCCACACCTGTTTTCTTCCTGGTCTCGGCTTTGTACCTAGTCAGGACCTGTTTTGTTTCCTCAGAGGCCCAGGAAATAGCTGGATGGAATGAATGAATGAATGGGCCCGACTGCTTGGGCAGGGGTGGTCCCATGGGTGGGTAAGGGCAGGGAGGCTGAGCAGGGACAAGTGACAGCCTTGGGCTGCTGACTCCTGTCCCCTCCTCTGGAGAGCTGTTCTTCGTTCCAGCCGGATGGGAACACCCCAAGGAAGGCCTGGTTGTGTCCTTCCAGGTGACAGTGCCCAGTGCTGTGATGGTTGAGAAGGGGAGGCCTGGGGAACACCCATCCCCTGCCATGTCCACAGGGCACCAGGAATGGGGTTGTGGTGACTCTAAAGGGGTCATTCCCTGCGTGTAACATCCCTCCTGCATCCCCCCATTTACCCACCACTCCCACTAGGTCTCCCATCTCCCCTCAGCTGTTCCCACCTCCAGGCCTTTCCACTGGCTCTTCCCCCGGCCTGGGCTGCCAGGGGCTCTTTCTAAACTACTGATGAAGCCAACCACACCTCCCTTGGGGTCTGGCACACATCCCTGCACCACATTCATTGTCCCGGCCCACATACGGGTCCCTGCCCCACAACAAGCATTCATATCATGCCCACAGGCTGACCCTGGATACACAGGCTGCTGTAAGGGCCGTGCAACATCTGACACTTTCTAAATTCAAGTCCAACATGTAACCATCCAGAAACTTACAAAAGCACCAGCCACCTCCACCCCCGCCAGAGGCCTTTCCAGGCCTCCCCTGGAAAAACCCTTTTTCTCCTTTGAGCTCACCTGTGCTGAGTGCTCAGGGACTCCCTTCAAGGGGCTGAACTTAGGATGGTCAACCTGGTGACCGATCACCTGCCCAAGTCTGCCTGCTGCCTGCTTGGACCTCACCTCTCAAAGACAAGGCTGGTGGTAGACAGGAGTTGGGGGGATGGATGGTGGTAGGGCAATAGGTGGGGTCCACCTGGGTCTCCATTCCAGACAGAGCCCCTCAGCCCATGGTTGGCCAGAAGGAACTGGAGTATGGCTGGGTGTCCCAGGACCCATTCCCCCAGGAAATGGCCTACAGACGGGGAAAGGGAGAGGCTGGTGGCTGAATAGGAAGCCTCTCCTCCAGGATGTAGGTACAGGAGAGCTGGGAGAACCTCATAGGAGCTGAGGGACCCAGAGGGAGCCGCCTGAGCAGGGATGGCCTGGCCACCCCCCAAAGCTCCCAGCTGTGCATCCACAGAAATCTCAGCCCTACCCTAGGTCTAACTGATGGCTACCTGGGCAGAGGTGAGGCTGGATGCTGAGTCCCCTGTGAGTAGGGTGGGGTGGAAGAGTGGGAAAGGTATTCACTCACTCATTCATTGGCTCACATATCCACCAAGCCCCTTCTCTGACTGGTGCTGGGGACATCTAGTCTGAGATAGATGCAAACCTGCCCATCTTGGAGCTGAAGTTCTAGAGGAGGGGAACAATCCTCTCCAAATTAGGAACCAATAAGAATTCTAGATAAAAGTATTGGGAAAAGGGATGGGGAGACTTTAACTGGGGTGATCGGGAGAAGAAACCTCTCGGAAGAGGGAGCATTCAAATGGGCCCAGGAGGTGCACTGGACGAGCTGGGAGAAGGGTGCACCTGGCAGAGGCCACTTCAAAGGCATAGGCCCTGAGGTAGGACCAAGGGCATTTGGGAGATCAGCGGGGTTAGAGGGAAGAGGCAAACAGGGTGGGGCAAGTCAGGGAGTGGGGGTAGGGGTCACACCAGCAGGGCTGTGTGTGGGGGGACTCTGAGCAGAGCAAAAGTCATGGAGGGTTAAGCCCCCTAGGGTCCTGGAAATTGTTGGGGCAGGATGAGGAACAGGGGCAAGCATCCTGGAGAGCTTATTCCTAGGGTCTCCGAATTCAGAGACTTGGAGAAGCTTCCTTGTTCTATCAGCATATATTGAGCACCTTCTGTATGCAAGTCTTAAACCCTGAAATGGGGATACTGTGGTGACAAAAGCGCACAAAAAAAACCCAAACTTATGGTTTCAGGCCAGTGGGAGAGATAAGATCTTGATAAATAAATAAATACAGCCCTGGCCTGTGTATATCAGTGGTTAGAGCGTGGGCCCTGCACACTGAAGGGTCGCAGTTCAATTCCTGGTCAAGGGCATGTACCTGAGTTGTGGGTTCGCTCCCCGCCCTGGGTCAGGACACTGCGGAGGCAACCAGTTGATGTGTCTCTCTCACACCAATGTTTCTCTCTCTCTCTCTCCCTCCCTCCCTTCCTCCCTCCCTCCTTTCCTTCCTCCCTTCCACTCTTTTTGAAAAGCAATGAAAAAAATATCGTCAGGTGAGGATTATACATAAATAAATAAATACAGGGTGGGTGAGGGGGGTCAATGGGGAGGAAAGAGGGACATCTGTAATACTTTCAACAATAAAGATAAGTTTTAAATAAATAAATAAATTCATAAATAAATAAATAAATACAGCTGATTCCTGCAGAAGATACACGGAGGAAATGAGGTGAAGGAGGGATGGGAAGGAGCTGCACCTGGCACCCCCTGGTTCTCCCCACTGGGCAGTCCACCGGGCCCTCAGCCCCTGCTCTGGAGGAGGAGGTGAGAACCTGGGGGTGACAGGAAGGCAGGAAACCACCTCTGCCATAAGCACAGAGTCCCCTCAAAGCTGCTGAGGTCCAGGAGCCCCCTGCCGTACCCATGGGCCCTGCCCTGAGCTGCCTTGTCCATTCAGGAAAAGAAAAGAGCAAAGAACGGCTCCCTAAGGGCTGTCTCCAGGGACTGAGGCCACAGAAACCTGGTGGTGAAGATCTGGTAGGGAGTCAGGCCTTGCCAGCCTGGGTCAGCTTCCTCCTTCCGCTGTGTGACACCGGGTAGGTCACCTAGCCTCTCTGAGCAGGCTCTCCACCACGAGTGTTCAGAGAAAGTGGACCGTGATGCTCAGGGGGGCTCTAGAGAACACAGTCATCATCATCATCATCATCATCATCATTATTATTATACTGTTACTATTATTTCAAAGGTTGGCACTTTTTCTTAAGTCATCAGTTTTTCTGTCCAATCTCTGGGCCACCCCCACCCCCAAAGGGATCCACTCACCCTGGGGTGTAGGGATCTTCCGGACGAGCCACCACCAAAGGGACTATCTCCTCCAGTCCTGCTGGGTTACCACTTGGCTGGTGGGGGGCTGTGGCTGCCTTTCTTTCCCCCTTGACCTGTGAGGACGAGACACAGGGGTAGGGAGGAGGCAGGGCCCCAGAAGGACGGGGTGCAAACACCTCCCAGACGGCAACGGTCTTTACAGCAGATATGAGGTCTGGATCACCTTGAAAGTTTTAAGGAAACTTAAGATTGGTGGCATCATCCATCCAGTGTAGCCCTGTTTCCTTCCTCAGGCTCCTCAGTGAGTCCCTCCATATACCCACCTCATGCCAGGCCACCTCCCTGGAGGCCCCACCTTCTTCCACTGGACACTGTACTCTTAAGGCTCTGACTTCCCCCATACTGTTCCCTGTCGCCCCCCCCCCCCAATTCCTTTCTCATGAGGAGATCTGAGTGGGTAAGGTTGGAGCGGCTGGTATGAGGATGAAAGCATCAGGGATCAATGGCTCCAGCAGCTCTATTCTTGGCTACCCCCAAATCCCGCCCCCGTCCACTGCTGTCCTGGGGCCTGTAGCTCCCTCATGGTACTCCCCCCCGTCTATACAGGATGGTCTGCAGAGTTCCCATAGGAGCCCATCCTGGAGGAGGAGGGAGAAAGGAAGACCGAGCAGCCCCATGGTGGGAGGGCACAGCCAGACCTCAGAATGAGGCTGAAAGGGAAACCCAGTTGGCTGTGGGTGTTCCAGCTGCCCTTTCTCGCATCAGGGGTCTGGGGTGGGGCCAATGGCCACCTACATGGCTCAGGGGCTGCTGCCTGTTCCCGCCAGGTGCACCCTGGAGCTGACTCTGACCCTGGGGGGTCAGGGGGCCAGGATCATCCACTGGGCAGGTGCATCAGAATAAGTGTTATTCAACCAGCTCATGATGCTCTGGCTCACCCATCAGGAAGATGCCCCCACCCCCCCCCCGGGGATTTCCTTTGAGGTTGGGCAGCCTGAGGATGG
>NW_006288873.1:114415-115099 GCF_000327345.1 Myotis davidii | reverse complement strand
GGCGGGGGGGGGGAAGGGGGGAGGACTAGAAACCTGAGCCTGGAGGAGGAAGCCAAGCAGGGCAGTACTGCCTGAGGCTCCAGAAGGGCAGAGAGACTGGGGGAGAGAGGAACCCTCCGCCTCCCAGTTCTGGGGTCCCCAGAAAGCCCCTCACACCTGCAGTGAAATGCAGGGAGCAGAAAACCCTGATGCTGATACCAGACTGGGTTCTGGGGTTAGTGAGTCAGCCACAGACCCAGCTCAGCCCCTGCTGGTCTGGGTGACCTTGGGTAAGCACTAACGGGTCTGTGTTGGGAAGGGGGAGCGGAGCAGGGAAGAGAGCTGAGCGGCAGCTCCGAAGCACAATCCCGTGGTCCGGGGCCCCACCCCACCGCCCGGCTGGTAAGGGCTGCTGCCTGACCGCCCTCCCTCCCACGTTGCTTTGTTGGGGATCCCCCTCTGGGTCTCCAGCAAGCTCCCTCCCCTCACGTGAGCGCCTGCCAACCTCAGAGAACGGCTCCAAGAGCTGGAGGGACCCTCTGCCGCCTCAAAGCGCTCATTTCACAGATGGGGAGCTGAGATCCTGAGAGGGGGTGTCCCTGGCCAGGGCCCAGCACCCCAGCAGCACAGATTACCGCTGTCCCCCTACCTCTGGGGGTTGCTTTCCTGTGTCAGAAAAGAACTGGAGCCAAAGAGCCAGGGGAA
>NW_006288873.1:94425-95082 GCF_000327345.1 Myotis davidii | reverse complement strand
CACATGTGCAGTGAAATGCAGGGAGCAGAAAACCCTGATGCTGATACCAGACTGGGTTCTGGGGTTAGTGAGTCAGCCACAGACCCAGCTCAGCCCCTGCTGGTCTGGGTGACCTTGGGTAAGCACTAACGGGTCTGTTGGGAAGGGGGGGAGCGGAGCAGGGAAGAGAGCTGAGCGGCGGGTGGGGGAGTCCCCGCCGCTCTGCCCGAGGCGGGGAATCCCGCCTCACTGCGAGAGCGATGACTGGGGTGAGGGGCTGGAAGGGGGGAGAAGGCCAGTCCTTCCCTCTCCCTCTCCCCGACTGAGGGCTGCCTAGGAGGTCCTCAAGTCCTCACCTTCACCGGGGGCGGGGATCTCTGCGCCCCAAACTGCAGTAGCAGGAGCCCCCTCCTCACAGGGGTGTGGGGGTTTGGGGCTGACTCCGGGCTGGGTGTCGGGGGGTATGGAAGGGGTTTCTCTCCCTCCCGCAGCTCCCCCTTTGAGTTCCCCGTGCTGGGCACGCCCCTCCCACCAATATGCCCCTCCCAGGAAAGAGGAGCTCTGCGGGGACCTCCACCCGGGACCCCGGGACACCCCGCCGCACTGCCGACTCACTGTCTGGAGACCGCCGGCCGCTGCAGCCGGAGCCCCGCGCCTGGCCGGAGCTCAGGCAAGTGC
>NW_006288873.1:92969-93911 GCF_000327345.1 Myotis davidii | reverse complement strand
AGACCCGGCCCCCCACCCCCCCACACACACACACACCCTGAGCGGGCTCTGGGGCCTGGGGGGGACTGGGGGTCCAGTGGGAACCCCGAGGCCTCGCGGACAGCTGGTGATGTTGCCCAGGCTGGAAGGTCCCGGTGAACGTGGGGGCACCCTGGATGGCTAGAAAACAAACCACGGAAACTTCTCTACACCATTGTTGGGCCATGAAGTCTCCCCTCTCCCCTCACTATTGGGGTACCCCGCTGAGCGTGAGTGACAGAGGCCTGGGCAGCAGACTGTGAAGGTCACTCTGCCAAATTAGAACAATGCGGCTGCCCTGTTTTGGGTCGCGAAGGGCTGAGCACCTGCCGTGACCTTGGTCCTGCTCAGGCTGCCTCAGCCTGTTTCACTTCAGCACCTGGACAGCGCCCACTTCTAGGGGTCCTTTCTGCTCTGGGGAATCCGTAAGGGTGCCTGCTACGTTTTGCTGTTCCCCTCCAGCTCCTCACCTCCATGAAACGTGGTGCCCTCCAGATCAGAATTCTTCCCACGCCACCCCCTGCCCCACCCAACCTGTCTCTAATCCCCACCCACCTTCTGCCTGGGCCTGGTGGTGGTGGTGGTGGGGTGTTCCTCTTGGGAGCCAGAGGGCTGCTCTACAAGCCTCAGTCCTTTGTTGTTGTGATTTCCCCCCCTTTTCTTCCATTCATTCTAAAAATAGCCCTTTCCCTTCAAGCTCCCCCCACCCCCACCCCGAACTGGTCGGGAGCATCTCCTGAAAGACAATGTGATCCCGGGGCCAGGTCCTGAAGCTGGGATTCCAAGGCCAGGATTCCTTGGTGAAGGTGGGGCTGAAGGACTGGAAGCCGGTGCGGGGAGGGGCGGGGAGGGCATTGGGAGCGCATTCCCTCCCATTGTGGGAGTGAGACACGCTCAGGGGGCACTGCCATCGTGACCGTGACC
>NW_006288873.1:92093-92948 GCF_000327345.1 Myotis davidii | reverse complement strand
AAGAGAACAAAGAAGAGAACAAAGTGGGGGTTTGGGGTCTATATTGAGGAGACAGAAAGGGAGTGAGCTGACAGCACCTCAGGTACCCCTGCCAGCATCTCCGTGGGGGTGACTCACCACTCCTGGGGGTAGGCTGAGGCCCATGCCTTGGTCAGACACGGTGATGAACAGTCGGGAGTCAGCAGTCACAGAACGCACATCATTGGGAAAGATTCCCCACCCTTGAATCCTCACAATTGCCCTTTGGAGCCCCCAGAAGGCCCCTCCCAGTCATCTCCCCAGTCCCTTCTCCACAGAATTCTATTCTCACCCACATGACTGATCAGTTCCTACCGATCCCTAGTAACTGACACTCTCCTGTTTGAACCAAGAGAAGGACCCTGGACCACCCCCTCCTCAAAGTCCCACATAGTCTGGCTCTCCCTCCCCTTTGCCCAACCCCTCCAGCTGTCTCCCTGGACCATACATTATGCTCTGGCCATGCCCAGCATCTATCCTAACCAGCCCAGCCCCAGGACCTTTGCATCTGCTGTTCCTTCTGCTAGAATTGCCCTTCCCTGGCTCTCCTCACCCGCTATTGTCTTTCAGAGCCTGATCCAACGTCACCTCCTATCTAGAGTCATCCCTTCTCTGGGAATATCACCCTAGTTCAGTGATGGCCAACCTTTTGAGCTCGGCGTGTCAGCATTTTGAAAAACCCTAACTTAACTCCGGTGCCGTGTCACATATAGAAATTTTTTGATATTTGCAACCAGAGTAAAACAAAGATTTATATTTTTGATATTTATTTTATATATTTAAATGCCATTTAACAAAGAAAAATCAACCAAAACAATGAGTTTGCGTGTCAGCTCT
>NW_006288873.1:87532-92048 GCF_000327345.1 Myotis davidii | reverse complement strand
ATATTTTTGATATTTATTTTATATATTTAAATGCCATTTAACAAAGAAAAATCAACCAAAAAAATGAGTTCGCGTGTCACCTCTGACACGCATGTCACAGGTTCGCCATCACTGCCCTAGTTTATTGTCCTCAACCCCTGGTACGGTCTATTCACTTATTCACCTTCCTGCCCCAAAGAATGGGGGTCCCAGTGCACTTGGGCCTGGCTGATGAGAAGAGGGGGTCACTCTGAGCCAGCGCCACCTCAGAAGCTACCCAGCTCCAAATAAAGGGACAGCACTACTCAGCTCACCACCCTGGAAAGCATCCCTGGGACATGCAAAAAAGGTACAGGTCCTGTTTCTGCAGGCGCACTGCCTAGGACAGCGACACCGAAAACATGTGTTCCCCACCTGGACCCACTTAGCCTGTTTCCAGAACAACATGCAGCTGGGGACAGTGTCCATAGGGACCAAGCTCCAGAACCGTGAGGCAGAAGCCAGGCCAGAGGAGCAATTGTTGACGTGTCCCCGTGGCAAATAAGTCTGAGAGCAAAGATGAGAATGGGGGGTGGGAGGGAGGCCCTGGAGACAGCCCGGGGCCAGAGGCCCTCAGGGGCTGGCTGTTCCCATTATTAGTTTTTCCATAAAGCTTTATTATCTTACATTTTTTAAACCAAAGGGAAAGATAGAAGGAAGATTGCTTTGTTGAGGGTATAAAGGTTCAGATAGGGTATCCCCCTTTGGGACAGAAAACACACTCTCCAATGTTTTTCAAGCACCTTCTATGTGTTACGTGCCCACAGACTGATCGTGAGCCTGGCCGGTGGGGATTCCTGGGGAGCAGGCAGAGAGTCGGGAGCCCTGGAGGTTCCAGGAGGTGATGGCTGTCAGGATGAGCCGGGACATTTTGCCTCAGCAGGGCCAGGCCCAAGGCAGAGGGTTTGGGTTGGGGGAAGAGAGAAGGCCCTTGAAGGTGCCTGTTAGTGCCACACCTTTGTGAAATTCACTACCTGGCCACACTCCACCTCAGGCTGGTGTTGAAATCCAGGAGGCTGGGAGAGGGCATAGGCTGGGGGTGGGACCCGGCATGCAGGGCTGTAGGGAACCAGGGAGGTGAGAGACAAAGACATCATCTGTTCTCGTGGCTTTTAGAAAGACTCAAAGGATGGGGGAGGTGGGAGGGGGGAAGGGGGGACGCCCGACCAAGATTAGGGCTGCCAGATAATATATTGGGCACGAAATGGAACCTATTTATAATCATATAAATTATATGCGTTATTTAACTGGGCATCCTGTACTTTTTCCCCCTGGAGACCTTAGGCTGGGATCTTCTGGGGTAGGGTTGGGGCTCCAGAAGGCGTCCGTCCCCGTCTCTCTTCCCATCACCCGCACAACACCCCCACCCCCGTGCTACCTTCATAGGCTTTGCCCTCACATGGTCCCTCTTCCTTAACTGCTCCCCAAGGACCCCCTCCCCTCCCTCTTCCTTTGTTGTCCGTCTCCCTCTGCGCTCTCCCCAGCCCCTCCTCCTCCTGCACTCCTCTCCCTACCACCCCCACCCTGCGCATTTCCCCCAACCTTCCCCGGAACCCTTCCCTCCTCCACAGCCCCTCTCCCCTCGCTCACCCTCTCCCACAGCGCCACCCTCTCCTCCCCTCCCCGCATCCTCCCCTGCGGGTCCCCCGGGAGCACGAAGGGAAACCCCGGCCACCGGCGCTGAGCTCCACGCAGGCGCAGAGCAGTCCGGCTTCCCCGAGGCCGCCTCCGCATTGCAGCCCGCGCGCCAAGTTGCCAAGGCAACGGCGAGGGCCGGAGCGGGAACCTGGGGAAGACCCTGCTCTCTCTCCCTCCGCCCGCCACCTCCTGGACTAAGGCGAACCCCGCTCCGGTGGAGATTCCGCCCGCCACCCCCGGCCCCGCGCAGGCGCAGTGCGCACTCAGCGGCCCCTCAGCCCCGCAAGGTCGTCCTGGCTCCGGGCGCGGGGAGGTCTGGAAGCGCTGGGAACTCCCGATTCCCGCTCCCTCCCTCCACCCCCACAGGCCGGGGATTCCTTCCAGCCGGCGCCGCGCACGTGCGCGCTCGGGATTTCGCGGGGCGGAGAGAGAAGGGGCTTTTCTAAGGCAATGGTTCTCAACCTTGGCTGCACAAAGAATCGCCTGGGAATCTTAAAATCCTGGTTTCTGGGCCTCATCCTCCGGAAATTCTGGTTCTTTCAGGTGATTCTAATGTGCAGCCAAGGTTGAGAACCACTGGTCTAAGGCCGTGGTCTGCAAACTGTGGCTCACGAGCCACATGCGGCTCTTTGGCCCCTTGAGTGTGGCTCTTCCTAAGCCTTAGGAGTACCCTAATTAAGTTAATAACAATGTACCTACCTATATAGTTTAAGTTTAAAAAATTTGGCTCTCAAAAGAAATTTCAATCGTTGTACTGTTGGTATTTGGCTCTGTTGACTGAGTTTGCCGGCCACTGGTCTAAGGGAACAGACGTTATTACCAACATCTTTGCGTTTAGGGGCTGACGGCGGTCCTCTCGGCTCCTGCCCTGAATTTTACCATTACTCTCTAGCTGGTCAGCTGTCCCCCTACAGGTCCCCAAGCCGGGCTTGCCGAGGACAACTCCTCAGCTCCGACCCACTTCCTCCCCTAGTCACACAACTGCCTATCGCCCTCGGGTGGAGCCCCATTCCTCAGCCTGGAGGGCTTCCTAGGGTTAATCACCATTGGTCCCTGATCTTCCCTTATCCCAGCCCCAAAGACCCCATCATAGCCATGCAGGAGGCTCCCTCCCCACGCACCATCTTGTTGGTTCTCGAGATAGCTCAGGGGCAGGTACTGTTTTAGTCTCATTGTACACAGGAGTTAACAGGCTCAAACCCACTAAGTCCCTGACCTAAGGTCCTAGAGGTAAGAGGCAGAGGCCTCCATTCGTGAGGAGCCAACTGGACTCCTGCACTGCTTATTGGCAGACACCTGCACCCCTGCTTCTTGGCCCCACCCCCACCCCTGCTGGTTCCCTCACAGCTCTGGGCACTTCCTGGCTCTATGACACAGGCAGGTGACAGTTCTCCCACCTGTAGAGGGGACCAACACCTCACAGGGCTGTCCTCTGGGCTCAGTGAGATATTACCAGGGCCCAGCATTCAGGGGATGCTTCTTACAGCTGGTCTAGTCCTCCCATTCCATTAATGGGCACCCTCTGCAGGGCTCCTCCCCCCATCTTCCTTCCCTCACCTCCGCAGGGTCTTCCTGAATCCTTCACATGTCTTCTAGTCCCCGTCTCAGGGTTGGCTCCTGGGGGACCCCGGCTCTAAGCCAGTGCTCACTGTGTTGGTTAGTTTTTATGCCAGCTGCCACTGTCTCAGGCACCCTACATACTGCACTTCTGCTGCACCCAATCACTAATGGCACCCCTCCCTGGAACAGATTTCAAGGCCTTTGCTGTGACCTCCAGGCCTTTGCTCCAGTGGCTCCTTTGGCCTTTTCTGTTTCTTGTCTGTGGAGAACTTCTATGCATCCTTCAAGGCCCTCCCTCCCTCTGGGCAGAGCCTGGCCCCATTTGGCCTAGCCCTGACTCATCTGTGAGGATCTGCATCTGAGACTTGCCACTTGAAAGAATAGCCTATTTGGCAGAAGAACCAACAAGGCACAGGCCCTGAGGGGAAACAAGGTGCTGTGTTGGAGCTGAGATCAAGGAGGCAGGAGGAGCTAGAGCTCAGAGGGGGCGAAGAATGGGGGGTGGGGTGGGGAAAGGACTCGGGGGCAGCCTTGTGGATGCAGGGAGGGTGTCACTTCAGTGGGATCCATAGCAGTGACTTGGTAAATGCTTAGACCCCATTCCTCACCTGTGGGCCCATCTCCAAGCTGCCCTCCCTCTCTGCTGACTCCCTAAGGGTAACTAAGCACTTGGAAGCAGAAACCAGGTTCAGATTCACCCAGCCCTTCCCAGTCATGCGGCCTCTGAAGGGATACTTACTGCTACGCAGACCCACCTGCCTGCTGCAGCCCCCAGGCTTTTGCAGACCCACCTGCCTGCTGCAGCCCCCAGGCTTTTGCAGACCCACCTGCCTGCTGCAGCCTCCAGGCTTTTGCCTGCCCAGTGCCCTGCCTCGGTGATGGAATCTGACTGATCTCCCACTAAGGCCTGCTCTGGAGGAACCCTCCTCTGGAAGCCTGCCCAGGCCTCCACCCAGATGCCTTCTGTGTTGGAACAGCACAGCAGCCAGCACGGCCTGACCCCAAGCATAGCATGTGACTTGGCCGCTGACTCTGACCCAGACTTAGGATGCCAGCAACTTGCCTCTCCTCTCCTCTGAGTCATTCCCTAAAGTGACCTGGAGCCAGAGCCTCCTCAAGCTCTCTGAGTCGCACTCTCACAGGAGCCCATCAAGATTCAGGAATGGCGGCACAGGGTCTTCACTGGACAAACAGCCAAGCCAGGAGGGAGCACCTTCGGAGCTGAGGCACAGGTCTCAGGTAGCTTGCTGCAACAGGAGTGCTGCTAGGAGCCCTTATCATCCTTGGCTGTGTATCGCAT
>NW_006288873.1:78288-86853 GCF_000327345.1 Myotis davidii | reverse complement strand
CAAGTACACACTCTGCCTCACCCACCACCTTTATTGGGCATCAGCCCAGGACTGCACACGGGAGGGCGGTGGGTGTCACTCACAGCAGGGACCCTGGGCCGGAGGCATGCATGGCTGATGATGCCAACTAGCCCACAGGACACGCGCTGACCCGGGCCTCTCTAACCCTAGGACCTGACCCGGTGAGACGGCAGCAGGATCACGACCCTGACCGCCCCTAGGGCGGCTCCCCCAGTTCTTGGGGCTGCTCCCCCAGTTCCGGGCTCACTTGGGGGTGTTGAAGGGCACGGCCCGCTGGTTCATGGGGTTGTCTGGTGAGCGCAGCCACTCCTTCTTGAGTAGCTGCTTCAGCTGCGACAGCCGCATGTTGGGGTTCTCTTGCTTGAGCCGAGGCAGTTGCTCCTCCTCAAAGGCGGTGAAAGCAGCCCGCATGCGGCGCTCTGGGTGCCTGTCTCCGGCCTCCTCCGCCACGCTGCAGGGAGGACACAGGACTTCAAAGGGGCCCAGGTGCGACCTCGCCTTAGAGACTCAGGCCCCGCCCAGGCTTAAGCCGCGCCCCAGAAGCTCAGGCCCCGCCCAGGCTTAAGCCGCGCCCCAGAGGCTCAGGCCCCGCCCCCCTACCTGAGCACCGCGATGGCATCCTCGATGGTGCGCGCCTCCAAGCTGCCCTCCTCCAGCACTCGGCGGTTCACGTTTTCCTCCAGTGGCACCTCCAGGTGGCTCTTGACTTTCTCGGCTGGGGATGGCAGCCAGCCGGGCGACAGAGACATATCCAGAGAGAGACACGGTGGGGACAGAAGGGAGGGGAGAATGATGGCAGGAACGCGACTTGAGCTGAGAAGAACTTCCAGGACCGACCTAGGGGGTGGTCCTACCCTTCCGGTGCCCAGCCCTCTGCCCTCTTAACTCCCCTGGAGCTGGGCACACGGAGGAGACTCACACACGGCTGCTAGCTCCGCAGCCTCGGCAGTGTCCCCCATACTGGGGAGGAGTGTCCCCCATACTGGGGAGGAGTGTCCCCCATACTGGGGAGGAGTGGCACCCAAGCCGAGGTCCGCCGCAGAGCAGGTACCCAGCTCGTGCCTGCGCTCAGAGCAGGCCTTCCTGGCCACCGCCCACCATGCTTCCTGCAGAGCCCAGACTTCTGGGGTGGGGAGGACCGCTGCCTGTCCTATAATGTGTGAGAGGGCGGAGCACAGGGGACCCTGCCCCACCTGGTTCTTGGGCTTCCTTGTGCTGATGGTCTCTGCGGAGCGTCTCCTCAATCTGGGCACGGGTGACTTTGCTTGGCACAGCTACCCGGGGGGCCTTGCTGCTCTTGAGCTTCGAGTCCTCCTCCTCCAGCAAGCGCTGGGTCTCCTTTTTGCGCTCCAGCTGCTCCAGGCGCCGCTTCTCCTTCTCCTCCTGGGGTGATGGGGCAGTCAGGGGTGGACCCCACCCTACCACCAAGGTGGACTGAGACCCTGCGGTGTGCCAGACCCTGTGTTGTGGACACAGGGGACATGGCTGGGAGCACGACGGCCCAACATATATGAGGACAGGAACAACACAGGTGGGGGGTAGGTCTGGAAGGAAACAGTGACCCCTGGGCAGAGGAGGAGCCAGCGGGGACGCTTGGTTGCAGGCATATCTGCAGGTGTAAAGACCCTGAGGCAAGAACCACACACCAAGCCAAGAAGCACAGAGAACCTGTGTAGCTGACCTGGGGATGGGAAGTGTAGAGGGAGGTGTGTGTGTGTGGAGTTGGGGGCGGGGGGCAGCTTAGCAGCCTCAGGGCTTGGGGTGCAGTTTGTATTGGATTCCAAAGGCGACAGGAGCCACAGAGGGTCTGAATCCATTTGCGAGCTGGGGCAAGAGTTCTGCCCTTTTGGGTACAGAAACCTTGGCGGAGGCACTGGCCCCAGTCTAACATCACAGTAGATGGGACTCCGTGGCTCCCCACGGAGACCCAGATGCCAGTAGGACGAGGGGACATCTGGCCTAAGAACCTATCCTCGGTCACTGCCCTTCCACTGCTCCAGGGGACAGAGTGAGGTTCTGATTGTAGTGTGTGTGGCCTTTGGCTGGGTTCTGCACTGCAGGCACCCTCACTTGCCTACAATTCTGCCATCTGCCTCCCATGCCTCCGGGATGGTCCCTGCCTGCAATTCCCCAGGACACTCCCGTGGCTGGACTAAATGTCCCAGGAGAGGGGTTGATGTGCCTGAGGATACCCACTGAGCTTCCATCCTGCCTGCGTGGCACAAAAGTGTGTGTGGGCAGGTTTAAAGGTCAAGGGTGTTTGAGTATAGCTTCTGGGGCTCCCACTTCTGTGCTCAGGCACCTCAGGCAAGGCCACTGTGTTCTGAACCTCAGTTTCCTCATCTGGAGGATGGGGATGACCCCAAGGCCCAAAGCGAAGGCCTGGGGAGGGCTCCCCGGGCCCCGACTGTCAAAAGGTTCCTGGCTTTTCTGTCTGCATAATGGATCTTTGGCGGATACTGATTTTCCCTTTGGGTTTTCAACTTTGCTATGTTGTCAAAATGCTGACAATCAAAAAGTTTAAAGACTCCCCACCCCCACCCCCCACAAACCCAATGTAGTATGTGAAGAGTGGAGGGAACCAGTGACATTCAATGTCCACTACCAACAAGGCAGGATCCAGTCCTGCACAGAAAGACAATGGGAAAACTCAAAAGTGCCCAGGCACCCCATGATCTAGGTGTGCAGGGACTGCATCAGCACTGCTACTTTCCACAACCTTTATGTTTTCCAACGGAGGAAACCCCTGTTCTCTGCCTGGAGTCACCATGGCATCCCCCAGGATCCTAGGCAGGGGGGACCAGCCCAGGAACCAGGATGTGTTCCGCGGGTCTCTGGTGCCACCTACTGGGCTGGACAGGTAAGCACCAGCCCTCAAACATTCCCAGACAATTAAGCACCCATTGTGTGGCTGGCACTGGGGCCCATCAGGGATAGCCAGCCATCTCTGCCCTCTTCTGTGTTTCTATAAACTCCTGGGAGATCCTGCAGGCCCAGGTCAGCAGGTCACAAGTGGGAGTCTATCCGGAACGTCCCAGCCTCGGTTCTGCTGATGTCTGGGCTGGCTCATTCTTCGCTAGGGGCCCAGTCGCATGCCTGGCCTCACCCACCAGATGCCAGGAACACCCTCCACCAACCAGTTGTGACAACCACAAATGTCTCCGTGCCCTGGCCGGTTTGGCTCAGTGGATAGAGTGTTGGCCTCAGACTGAAGGGTCCCAGGTTCGATTCTAGTCATTTTTAAGTCTCCAGATGTTGTCAGGTGTTCCCTGGATGCAGAATCACCCCTCAAGTGAGAACTGCCAGTGTAACCTGACCCTGGCATCACATGAAGGAGAGAAATGAGCCCATGGAGGGCGGTGGCTGCCTTGCTGTTCTCCCAACGTGCCAAGTCCTGGCCACCCCAGGACCTTTGGACGAGCTGTTGCTTCTGCCTCCCTCCCTGCCCCTGCTCCGGGTTTAGTGGCTCCTTGCCCTTCAGGCCAAAGCCCCAGAGGCCTCCCACCGCCTTCTACCACGAATGCCTGTCTCATCACAGGCACAGCGGCCCAGGGCCCCCCAACCTTGCGCTGCTCCTTCCTCATGACGTGTTTGTCCTCATCCTTCCAGTAGGCATCCTCCAGCTCCTTGTGCTTCCGGGCATCAGCCGCCGCCTTAGCCTCAGCCCTCCGTGCCCGGGCTGCTGCTGACTTGGTGTTCTCGCCCTGGAACTTCTTGGGCATCCCTCAGCAGGCTGTGGGAGGAGGGTGGGGACCAGTGAGTCAGGGGCATCCATCTCCAGGAGCCCCAGACTCACTCCCGGGCAGCCAGGACCCCCTTGGGGCCTCAATAGCGTCGTCTGTAAAACAAGGGCTCAGACTTAGTGATTTCTGTTTAAAAATGTATTGAAGTGAAATGTACAGAACACAAAATGAACCACTTTCAAGGTACAATTCAGTGGCATTTCATACATTCACCATGTTGTATAATCACTACCTCTAACTAGTTCCAGAACATTCCTATCACCCCACGTCCCTCCTTCCCCCAGCCCCTGGCAACCAATAATCTGCTTTGTGTCCCTACGGATTTGCCTGTTCTGGACGTTGCACGGAGATGGAATCACACATGTGGTCTCTGCACCTGGCTGCGTTCCCGCAGCATGTTTTCCAGGATCATCCACATTGTAACGTGAGTCAGCGCTTCATTCCGTTTTATGGCTAAATAACATTCCCCTGTGTGAATGGCTATTTTGTTTATCCCCCCAACCCCTGGCGGACATCTGGGTTCTCTCCACTTTTTAGCTCTTGTGAGTCATGTCAGTGTGGATTCTACAGGCCAGTCTGCCACCTTCGAGGCTTCAGTTCCTGAGTCCCACAACCCTGAGGCTCAGTCCCTCTCGTCCTGGGCCAGCAGCGCCGTGAACGGCAAAGAATGACCCGCCCCGGCTCACACAGCTGGGAGGTGCTGCAACAATCGTGAAGCTGCTGTCTGGGGGGCACATGGTCTGTGCGAGTTCCAGCTACTTCCCTGTGCCCAGCCCTCTGCTAAGCACTTTATATGGGCCAATTCAATGAATGCCCCAAAGCCGTAAATGTGGGGACTGTTCTTATTCCCATTCTCAGACAGGAAAGCCAAGGTACCTGGCCAGGTCACACGGGGCTGAGCTTGGAGTGTCACCTCCAAAGTCTGCCTTTCAGATGAGGGCGAAGTGCTGTGTGGCCTGGGGCACATGCCTTCTGGGCCTCAGTTTTCCTCATTTGGGAAATGGGCTGATGCACATCCCTCCTATGTCATCCTCACCCCTCGCGGAGCCTTGGAGAAATGGGCGCAGCATCCAAGATTAAAGGGGAGGGAATGTGGGGCCATCCCGACTTAGGACAGGCAACCTCTAAGTCCAAACTCTCAGTGAGGTGACTGCCCGGCTGAGACCTGAAGGATGGGTTGAAGGCAGCCCTGTGAGGATAAAGGGGTGAGGATACAGGGTGAAGGGCACGACACATGCAAAGGCCTCGAGGCAAGAACGGGGCTATGTTCAGGCACCAGGGAGTTACAGGGCAGCTCTGAGCAGGGCAGGAACACTTTCTCATTAGTTGGTTCCAAAGCCCTCCCTGGCTGCCAGGTGGGCGGCACCGAACACTGAGGGAATGATGACGATGCAACGGGCAGAGCGGGAGGTTTGATCGGATAAAGCTGTGTGTGTTCTAAACCAGTGGTCGGCAAACTGCGGCCCCTTGAGTGTGGCTCTTCCACAAAACACCACGTGCGGGCGCGCACGTACAGTGCGACTGAAACTTCGTGGCCACACTCAAGGGGCCAAAGAGCCGCATGTGGCTCGCGAGCTGCAGTTTGCCGACCACTGTTCTAAACCGTTTCATCCCCAGCAGCAGCACAGGCATCCCCACCAAGCACTCCACATGGACCAACTCAAACAGATGTCCCACAGCCTTAACCATGGGGACTGTACTCATTCCCATTCGAAGGTGGGAACGCTGAGGTACCTTATCAGGTGCCCATTTACACGTGAGAAATCTGAGGCTTTGACAGGTTAAGGGACAGGCTCAGAGCCATACCGCGGGCTAGTGAAGGGGCCTGGATTCCAACCCAGGCCTAGCTCCTCAGTCCCAACTCCATGCTCCTTTCTTAAAAATTGATTTCAGAGAAGAAGGGAGAGGGAGAGAGGGATAAAAACATCAATGATGAGAGAGAATCATTGATGGGCTGCCTCCTGCAGGCCCCCTACTGGGGATTGAGCCCGAGACCCGGGCATGTGCCCTGGCTGGGAATCGAACCGGTGACCTCCTGGTTCATAGGCAGATGCTCAACAACTGAACTATACTGGCCAGGCCGGACTCCATGCTCTGTATCACTGCTCCACCCTAGGGTCCTGGCAGGTCCCTCAGGGAACATCAACACAGATCAGGACTCAGAAGCCACTAGGGCCCCTCACTTGACACAGAAGGACAGTCCCTCCGGGCTGAGATGGGAAGCAAACCCCATGAGGAAGGACGGGACAGACTGGGGATCAGTGGATCCAGGAGACTCAGGGTTGAGTCCTCGGCTCTGTAATTGTAATTGATGTATTTCCCTTCAAACCCGTTTTCTTATTTGAGATGTGGGGGTGATTCTAGTCCTTCCCCACACCAAATCCAGCATCCATTACTGAGCATCTACAACAGAAACCCTCTCCAGATTCCCCAGGAAAGCACCACGGAGTGGGGATTACTGTCCAAGTTACAGATGAGAACATGCCTCACCCCCTACTCCAGTGTGGGTCCCTCCATTTCTCCCTTATGAATCCTGCAGCAGGCACACCAGCCTCCTTGCTATTTTTCAAATATGTCAAGAGGGTCCCCACCTCAGTGCCTTTGCACTTGCTGTGCGCTCTACCTGGCTATTCTTTGTTCCTCTTTGTACCTAGTGAACTCCTATTTAAACTTCTTGCAGTCTTCAAGAAGCCTTCCCTGGGTCCCCTGACTCTTAGACCTCAAACTTTTCTATGAGATCCTTGTCTGGGTTGCTTTCTGTTCATTTATATGATTAACAAATGTCCCTTTTTCTCACCAGCTGGGAGCCTCATAAGGGCAGCGCTGGGACTACCTAGGTCACTACCGTGTCCCCAGTACCCTCATTCATTTGCACAATAAATGTTTTTCTTTTTTCTCTCAATAAATGTGTTTTTAAAATTTTTATTTATTGACTCGAGAGAGGTTGATTTATTGTTCCTCTTATTTATGCATTCATCGGTTACTTCTTGTATGTGCCCTTACCAGGGAGTGAATCCACAACCTTGGTGTATGGGGATGGTACTCTAACCAACTGAGCTACCAGCCAGGGCTCAATAAATGTTTTAGGCAAATGAGTGAACAAGTGTTGACTTCCAGGGTTCCTCCAGTATTTATGTCATGCTGAGCTGTGTCCAAACTCAGCTTCTTACTGTTCTTCCCACTCACCCCCTCCCCTCCTGCCACTGGGACCCTGCTCTTGCTATGCCCTCATCTAATACACCCCGCCCTAACCCCTCCTCCTGTGAAAACCGGCCCAACCACAGGGACTCTGCCCCAGCATCTCCTCATCCTCACCTGCAACCCAAGGCCTGACAGGGCTTTCTGACCCCCTCTCCAGACTGAGCACCCAGGACTGATTGCTTGTGTCCTTCTAAAATGCCCATGCTGAAGCCCTAACCCTCCAGGTGACTGTATTTGGAGACAGGACCAGTGAGGAGGTGATAAAGATTAAATGAGGTCAGTCCTGGCTGGTGTGGCTCAATTGGTTGAGCATTGTCCCATGGACTGAGGTCCCCAGTTCGATTCCCAGTCAAGGGCATATGCCTGGGTTGAGGGCTCAATCCCCAGTAGGGGGCATGCAGGAGACAGCCAATCAATGATTCTCTCTCATTGTGTGGTATTTTTTAAAAAATATACTTTTATTGATTTCAGAGAGGGAGAGAGAGATAGAAACATCAATGATGAGAGCGAATCATCAATCGGATGCCTCCTGCACGCCCTATACTGTAGGGGATCAAGCCTACAGCCTGGGCATATGCCCTTGACCGGAGTAGAACTTGGGACCCTTCAGTCCGCAGGCCGGAGCTCCATCTACTGAGCCAAACCAGGTGGCCGTTGGCAGGTCAGGAAAAGCCTGCACCAGGAACTAAATTAACTGGCACCTTGATCTTGGACTTCCCACCTCCAGAACTGTGAGCAAATGACTGTCTGTTGTCTAAGCTGCCTGGTCTGTGGTATTTGCTATGGCAGCCCAGGCTGACTAGGACAGACAGCAATTCTTCTCTGGAACACAGGCCCTCACTTTGTCATTCGGCAAGCGGGTACTAAGCACCTAAAACAAGGGGGACGCTGGAGAAAGAGGTGGAGCCAATGGGTTTCCTGCCCACATGGGATTGCCAGGCTGTCTGGGAGATAAGCATTAAGAGTGACAACTTGAGATCTGAGCTGTGATAAGGACCAGCAAAGGGGGTGGAGTGGGGACCTGGAAGGGGCTTCTGGGAGATGTGTGTCAAAGGACTTCCTGGATGAGATTTACAGGAAAAAGTCTAAAGGAGAGGAAAATCCTAGCCCCCAGGAATGTGGGGCAGGCAGACTAGGAGGAGGGATTTGTACTCCAGGGTGATGGGAGGGTGAGGAGGGTGCTAGAGCCCGGAAGCGCAGACCTACGGGAAGGAGCCCTCTGAGGTTGGTGAGGAAGTAAATTGGGATGGGGAGTGGGGAGAAGACAGAAGCAGGGAGCTCGAGCAGGGATCCGGGGAGTGGCTCTGGCTGGACAGGGGCGTTACTCAGGTGGGAATCAAGAACCACAAAACTGCTTGGATGTGAAAGTAAGAGAGAAGAGATGAAGCGGAACGCCTCCTCCTCCAAGAAGCCCTCCGGCCCTCCCTTCTGGGCTCGCCCGGCCCACCGTCCCTCGCTCCCGTCCTGATCCCACTGCAAGAAGCCGGGGATGGAGCTCTGTCATCCCCCAGCCTGGGAGCTGCTCAAGGGCAGGGCCGGAGCTGGGAGGACTCGAACACGTCGCTGTCCCTCTGGGTTTCCGTCGCGAGCTGTGGTTAAT
>NW_006288873.1:72268-78162 GCF_000327345.1 Myotis davidii | reverse complement strand
CCCCAGCTCCGCCCGCACCGGGCCGCTCCTACCTCCTACCCCCGGCGCCGGTCAGGTCGCTCCTCTGTGAAGTCATCGCGGGGCTTGCGTGCTGCGCTCCCGGAGGCGCGCGCTGATGACGTATCCGCGCTGCCGCCATCTTGGTAAAGGAAGTGCTGGCCGATCTCCGTCCCCAAGCCGAGGTTCGTGTATTCGTTTTCTTCAAGAAGCGTATAATCTGCCCTAACCGGTTTGGCTCAGTGGATAGAGCGTCAGCCTGTGGACTGAAGGGTTCCAGGTTCGATTCCGGGCAAGGGCATGTACCTTGGTTGCGGGCACATCCCCAGTAGGAGGTATGCAGGAGGCAGCTGATGGATGTTCCTCTCTCATTGATGTTTCTCTCTATCCCTCGCCCTTCCTCTTTGTAAAAAAATCAATTAAAAAAAAAAAAGCGTATAGTCCATAAAAACTCATCCCTGGGACGGCCGCTGGCACCTCGCACTTGGTCGGGTGGCATCAGCCGGGGGCTGTTCCCGCTGCCCCCGCCAGGGCGCACCGCAGCCCGCGCACGGTCTACGCGGTCTACAGGGGGCGGGGGAATAGTCTTGAGCCCTGCCCTATGGCTTTTATTTTTTCAGCGCTCTCGCGTCTCCCATTCCCTGCCTCCCGTTTGCGGAGCTGGGGAGGGAGGCGGCAGGAGAAGGGGGCAGGAAAGTTAACACCGCGCTGTCCAGGTGGGGAAACAGGCCCGTCAAGGCCAGGAATTGAATTTGGCCAAAATGTAACCGCGAGCGGCTCCGATTTCTCGCGGGCCCCTCCTTCTGGATTACTGTCCTCCCCTACCCCCTTGCAATGTTATTTATTATTTTGTTAAACAGATTTGGGGGTCATTTTGAAACCGGGTCTGGGCCACTACTTGAGCCAGTTAAGCAGAGGCAGGGTTGAATCCTGCGAGTGTTTATTCCAAAAATGAGGGCAGTGTGGGAGAGCAGCAGGCCATCCACAGAAATCTGCTCTGCAGACCCTCCGCCCCCCCAAAGCCAGCTGCTTATATTGGGTGGCAGGACAAAGATGATATGGGGAAGTAGGCGAAGGAATAAGAAAGGGTGTAACGGTTACAGGTCACTGGCAGTGCGGGCTGGGGTTGCAAAGAGGTGGGGGCACCTCCAGGACTCCATTGTTTCATGGAGTTAATCTTTCTTGGATAAGGAGAATGGACCACATTTTGAGGTTAATCCCCAGGTCCCAGGATGTACAACTCCCAGGCAGGCCAGAATGTGCTTTCCTTTTTTTAGATATTATATATATCTGGGTGGGACTGTGGTGCATGGGAGCAAAGAATTTTCAGTAACCACCAGAGGCTTGCCCTTATGACTGACCGGCACCCTGCCTTGGTCTGGCACTCCCGCTCATCTGCTCCACCATCCTGCCATGGCCGACGCCTGCCATGGTCCGCATATGCCCCCTGGTGGTCAGCGCACTTCATAGTGACTGGTTGTTTGGGTGTTCCACCATTCGGTCTATTTTCATAATAGGGTTTTATATATATATATATATTTTTTTATTGATTTCAGAGAGGAAGGGAGAGGGAGAGAGAGATAGAAACATCAGTGATGAGAGAGAATCATTGATTGGCTGACTCCTGCATGCTCCCTATTGGCGCTTGAGCCCGCAACCCAGGCATGTGCCCTGATCTCCTGGTTTGTAGTTTGGTGCTCAACCACTGAGCCACATGGGCAGGGCAGAATTACTTTCTTTAATCAGAACAAAACAATCACAGTTAACAGAGCATGATTAACATCCTATATAATAAAAGCCTAATATGCTAAGTGTCCGGTTGTCTGGTCGTCCATTCAATCAATCAAAGCATAATATGCTAGTGATATGCTAAGGCCACTCTACTGCTCGCTATGACATGCACTGACCACCAGGGGGCAGACACTCCAACCGGTAGGTTAACTTGCTGCTGGGGTCCAGCAGATCAGGACTGAGCAGATGGGCTGGACACACCCTAGAGCCCTCCTGCGGTTCCTCCCCAGCTGGCTAACCTCCTGCATCCCTCCCTGGCCCCGATCATGCACCAGTGGGGTACCTCAGCCTGGCCTGCGCCCTCTCGCAATTCGGGGCCCCTTGGGTGCAGGACAAAGCCGCCCTTTGTCCTCACTAGCAGAGAATGCAAACAAGGATTCCGGAACGCTGGTGAACCTTGAACCCATGGCAAGGGCCAAAGTTATGCACCAATTGTCTAGTCCAGACAATGGGGGTTCAAGTTATTTCCTGATAACTGATCCTTCTAATATTTACTGACCTTTAAGATAGTCTGTCTGTTACCACAATTACCTGCCTGACTAAGAGCTAGATGTGTATCTAATATTGAATAAAAGGCTGGCGAGGCCTGGGCACCAGTGGAAGTCCTTCCCCTTGAGTTGGGCTTGCTTGCCTGGACCCCAATATTTCCAAATTATCTCTTGTCTCTTTCATTTGTGTGCGGCCCCTCCTCCAGATCCTGAACCCTGAACCATGCAGGACTTGGGGGAACATACACACTTGGGGAATGTTGGAGAGCTGCTTTCAGCCTAATCCCGCTCAATGCAGGAGCTGCCACCTGGTGGTCAGTGCGCTCCCACAAGGGGAGTGCCGCTCAGCCAGAAGCCAGGCTCATGGCTGGCGAGTGCAGCAGTGGTGGTGGGCGCCTCTCTTGTCTCTGCGGCAGGTCTAAGGATGTCCAACTGCCCTGGGGGGAGCGAGCCTAAGCTGTCAGTCAGACATCCCCCGAGGGCTCCCGGACTGTGAGAGGGAGCAGGCCAGGCTGAGGGACCCTCTCCAAATGCACGAATTTCATGCACCGGGCCTCTAGTTTCTTATAACTACAGCTAGTCCCCACTATTCTATTTCTCCCTCCCACCCCTAACTGTGTGTACTAGGGATCTGAGGATGGTTACACTGGGCCTGGTTGTGAGGAGAAGCAGTGAGTGAACTTGGGAGTCAGTTCACAAGAGTCTAACTTGACCACAGAGTCCAACCCCAGTGACACTGCTGGGACCTAGGTCAGACCATGGACCTCCCCTGCCTTAAAGCCTCGCCTAGGTCCTTCCTGCCCCCTTCCTCCCATCTCCCCACCTCTTTTCCCTTGTCTTCCCCATTCTCTCTCAGCCCCAGCCACACCAGCCTCCTTTCTCCAAATGACCAGTCACTGTCCTGCCTCCAGGAGTTCACCTGTGCTCTTCCCTCTGTCCTCACCCAGCATTTCCCGTGGCCAGCTCCTTCCCTTCCTTCAGGCCTTGGCCAAATATCCCGTCCAGAGTAAAGACCTCCCCGGCCTCCTGAGTAGTTGGTGCTCCATCTCCAGCCCTCTTTTTTGTTTCCATCATAACATCAACTTGCTCTGTCCATTTAGTGACATGTTTGTTTCCTGTCTTTACCATGGAATGGTGTTCGTCATCAAGAAGGGGCTTAATGTAAACCAAGCATGTCAAACTTGCAGCCCACAACGAATATCTTTGCGGCCCAGCCAAGATAACGGTATGTAAGAAACGTTTTAATAAAAACTTCGTAACTGGATTTTTACAATATCCTGTTACACATAATTATTAATAATGAGCTACAACATTCATGAATGACTGATTACTATAATCATGTTGCATTTATTTCCGTTATGCGCCTTACGCACAGACGCACCCTTTCTCTCCACCAATACCAGCAGCGAATATTTTAGCAGCCGATGGCCACGTCATTAGTCTTGTACTGACTTGTTTGGTGTGCACAACAGAAAATATTTCGCTTTTGGAGAACAAGAAAAATGGGTTTCTTTGCGTTACGCTTATTAATTTGTGCAGTTATTCAGTGTCTGGTAAGTTCACGCTCAAGAAAAAATATTAATTTTTGTTAAAATGTTTGATGATTTTATGTTAACGTTTACTCATTTATTTCAGCCCTTTGTATTCAGCATGTCTCTATTGAAATAAACCTGCGTTTCTATGAAAATCGAAGCCTTTGTTTTTTTCCGGCCCACATGAACTTGAACCTTGTTTGCTTGGCCTTTGAGTTGACATGCTTGCTGTAAACATTTATTGTTGTTCACTGTCAGGGTGTGAAGGTGTGGAGGTGCCACAGGCGACACCTAGTTAACCTTCCACTGAACCGGTTCGTGCCAGGCTTATTTTGTTCTTTTTTGTTGATCCTCATCCAAGGCTATTTTTTTCCCATTGATTTTTAGAGAAAGTGGAAGGGAGAGACAGAGAGAGAAAACATCGATGTGAGAGAGACACATCGATTGGTTGCCTCCTACAGGCACCCCAACCTGGGCTGGGGATGGAGCCTGTAGTCAAGGTACATGTCCTTGATCGGAATCGAACCCAGGACCCTGCAGTCCAAGGGCTGACACTATCCACTGAGCCAAACTGGCTGGGTTGAACCAGGTTTAAAAATAAATAAGCCCTGGCTGGTCTGGCTTAGTGGATAGAGCATTGGCCTGCGGACCAAAGGGTCCCAGGTTCTATTCTGGTCAAGGGCACATGCCTGGGTTGTGGCTCAGTCCAACGTGCAGGAGGCAGCCAATCAATGGTTTCCTCTCGTCATTGATGTTTCTATCTCTCTCTTCCTCTCCTTCCTCTCTAAAATAAATGAAAATATATTTCTAAAAAAATAATAAAAATAAATAAAAATGGGAGAAAAACCAAGATGGCGGCATAGGTAAACACTGGAAATTGCTGCCTCCCACAACAACTTCAAAAATACAACTAAAAGACAAAGCGGACATCATCCAGAACCAGAGGAAGGCTGGCTGAGTGGAAATTCTACAACTAGAAGGAAAGAGAAAAGCATACTGAGACTCAGAGGAGGTGCGGAAAGAAAGTGCAGAGGTACAGAGGCGCACACGGCAAGGGCTGGCAACTGAGGACACAGCTGTCTTTTTGAATCAGGAGGGAGTCACAAGCCCCCGCCTGCTCTGAACTCCAGTTCCGGAAAGTCTCTGGGGACCCAGACTCGTACGGGGAGAAACTGGACTGTCTGGCTGTTGTAAAATGTTTCCCTCCACGTCCCGCGTGGTTCAGGGTTCAGGATCTGGAAGAGGAGCCGCACACAAATGAAAGAGAAAAGACACGAGATAATTTGGGAATATTGGGGGACCAGGCGGGCAAGTCCAACTCAAGGAGAAGGACTCCCACTGGTGCTCAGGCTGCACCAAGCTTTTATTGAGCTGGGATACACCCATAGCATAGCCCTTTGGCAGGCAATTTCCAGTAATACACAGGCTAGCCCATCAGAAGGCAATTTCCAGTAATAGGCAGACTATCTTATCAGTAAGGATTTACATGATTATCTGGTGAGGAAGTTGCTTCAGCTACCATTGTCTGGACTAACTGGGTGCACAGCTCTGACCTTGCTAGGGCTTCAAGGGTCACCAGCCTTCTGGGTTCCCTGTCCACACTTCTCTGCCAGTGAAGACAATAGGTGGTCTTCCACATTTAGCCACGGGCAGAACTGGGAACTCGAGGGCGGCTTTCTCTCAGAGGTGCTTGCAGCGATTACCACCGAGGGACACTGAGACTCAGGGCCTCTTAGGGTAGGACTGGGGAGCATCCATAGATGCTTGCTCCGGCCTGTTGATCCCCTGAGACCCCGCTCCACCCAAGGTGTGCACAGAGGCTTTTGCATATGAAAGGCCTGGCCCTTTGCAACCTGAAAATTACCTAACAAACTGCAGCTGACTCAGAGAGACCCAGAATTTCTAAAAGAAGGCCAAAGCCCCACAGCAGCTTGCACTGGTTCACAGCTGGGCCTCATCTGGACAACTCCAAACCCCAAACAAAGGAGAGGAATCTCTCCATAGCTCCTGCTGGGTAGCCTCAGGCAGAGGCTAAATTAGAACCTCCTTAGAGATCCAAGCGCCAGTGTACCCAGTGGGAGGAGTG